>NC_140956.1:1787500-1827500 GCF_014529385.1 Adiantum capillus-veneris
AGAGTCCAACTAAATGGTGTTGGGATTATTTACTAATGTCTTTTTATGTTACATGTGACTCCAAGGTATAGATTGAATGCACGTATGAGTAATGTCACTGACCTTGAAAAATAGCGACAATTAATGTCAAACTCTGTAAAGGCAAGAACCAAGAATATGTGGACCACTTCGAGGCTAACTTGCCTCAAAAAACTAGTCTCGTGCCTTATCTAATGAGAGCTTGTAAAGCACAAGGGGCTCCAGTTGGCTGTCCACCTTGTAATTGAAACCATCTCTAAATATATAACTAGATTCACCTTTCTTATTAATTTTCTTTGAAAGCAGTTAAATTGGTTGACATCTATAACATGTGGGTTACCCATGCATCACCTGCATACAATGCCAATGCTAATTGAAAGTTGTGTTGTTTCCATGGATGCAGGTGAGGGTTATCTTCTCAATTATGGTTTTCAAAGTTCCTTGGATTGAAGACGGTCGATTTATATATCTTCAAGCTCTTAATTCTTTTTGTACTTATGTATAAAGTCCGTTCTGTACTATGAATGTGAATTATATCACCTTTTCATTGACATAATTTCTAGAGTCTTTTGTAATTTGAAAGAATTCTTTGGTGTTTATGTTATATTGTTACCGAAAACACACACACACACACACACACACACACAATGTGTAGTACATCTTGATGACTTTATGGAAATTCATGTGATGTAGCCTCCACACAAAAAGACCCTGCTCCTTTTAGCAAGGTTGTGTGTCCACCACCACATCCACATCTAGTAGTGCCACCTCCATCCTCAAGTGCAAAGATTGTTTGGGGCAAGGGCATTAGCATTGTTTTTGGAGAGGCAACTCTCTCTCTCTCTAAGCTTGCTTCTAGAAAACCTTTGATGACTGGGTGGCAGGAGTGTTTCCACCCAACTCTTAACAGTGCGTGGCTTTACTAGAGAGGTAAGGCGAGATTGTTGCTGTGTGCATAACATGATGAGTCAATGGGCTACTTTTGGTGAAAGACAGGGTAAGAATCAAAATTATTAATTACAAATTTTCATTTACAACAAATGCAGTCATTCAACCCATCTTTCACTCTCTCTCTCTTTCTCTCTCTCTCTCTCTCACACACACACACACACACACACACACACACACACACACACACACACACACACGTGCGCATGCCGCGCACGCGCACACGTGCGCGCACATTGTATAATAAAAAAATTATCCCTGCATCGATGCAGACCCTTTGAGGGATTTTTAAAAAAATAACACAAGAGCTTTTTAAAAAAAAGTGTATTTTCTTTTACATTTAGTAGAGAGAGAGAGAGAGAGAGAGAGAGAGAGAGAGAGAGAGAGAGAGAGTAAAAAAAAGACTCTATTCATTTTTTTTTGCACATCTCACTAACAATGAATGATATATTAAATCCAAAAATAATTACATAAAACCCTTCTCACAATGAGCGAGGGCATCCATCATAAAACATACACAACCATACACAAGTCCATAGACCAAGCTTTTTACAAGGAATCCTAAAAAACTACTACAGAAAGACTCATAAATCCGAGCTAGACTGCATCGGATGCCACCACCACCAACCCTCTCACACTAAGCCAAAGGAGTCCAAGACAACTGGCAACATATGATGATAACCACCACCTGGTCAAAGATGCCACGAGAGGGTTGCTGGCTGCCACCCAAAAAGAACTCCCCCTCCGACCAAAAACACAAGCTACGATATATTTGGTGGATATAACAAACTGTCACCTAAAAGCCCCGATACATGCCTAACTTTGTTGTACTCAATCCTTTTTTCCAAAAGAAGCCTTGTAATCCATCCGCTAATTGGACTTTTTTTGGGGTTTTCCTTAGAGCAAGATTTTCCCATTTTTGGCACATTGCCTTGGTTCCTATGGAAATTGTTGCTCCACTATCCAATATAGCAACCATTTTTACTCCTTTGTATTCCACAGGCAAGGTAGTGTTCCCTTCTTCTCCTTCACACTTGTCTCCCATCTTATTCACTAGTACTGGCTCAGGTTTAGTTTGTTTTGAGGTCTGGTTATTTGGTGTTTTTGGAGAAACGATTGGTTGTGAAATTATTAGATTTATTTTCTCCAAATGTTTTCCCACCTCTTCCCAAAGATGAGGTCTTACATGCAGTAACTCAGATAGAGTTAGCGTATAATGGATAGGAGATGACATCAGCTGATGAAGAATTTTGGTGTCCATCATCTTAGGACCAAATTTTCATTGAGATGGTACTTTCCTAATTTCTAATCTTGTTTCATGGTTTCCAATGAACAAAGGTAAATTTTTCAAATACTGAGATTTGCTATCTTCCGACATTTCTATACCTGCATCACCATATAGTCATACGGATATTACCCGAGTAGACTCATGCTCTAAATGGATCTCAGTGATAGGGACTAATTGAAGTGTCGTGCTTCCATATTTTTTGTTTTTGATGTCCTCCCACAGGTTATGTGGCCATGGTTCTTCTACTTCTAGAATTTCCATAGTTGCATGTGAATACATCCCATCTGTGGTATTTGCTACCATCCTCGCATCCAAAGGTGTTTCAACTACTGGTTCTTTTTGGTCTTTGTTTTTGATACCTCGATTCTTCGACTCTTGGATTTTTTACAGATCAATACCTCAATCCTTGGAGCAATACAAATAGGTGGTTCCATAAGGGCTTGGGCCGCGTGGATGAGATCCTTGCACATCTGCAACCTCTCTTCTTCATACCTTGGATGAGGATATGTTAGCCATCTATTCTCTTGCATTTGGTTCGGTTTTAGCCTAGCTTCATAAGCTTTCAAGATCTCATCTAATGGCTCAAAGACCTTTTCCATCAAGACCGAGCCTCCCAAAGGTATTACTGATGGATTTACTACCTCAATCTTTTCTTTATGGTCCCTTTCCACTCTCAAGTATTCTTCTCTTTGCTGCAATTTGGTTTCTAAAGCTGATTTTTCTTTTATATTTTTGGGTTTTAGATTGTCCCTTTTGCCTTCCAGAATGTTTTTGTCTCAAGGTGGCCCATATGGTCTTTCTCTGACATAATTTCTTTTGTACAAACATTCGTGGGTCTCATGGTTTTTCCATTTTTGTTTGATAGAACACCACTTCAATACACACTATACATTTGCTCCCGTCCTTGGTTGCATGTTGCACCACTAAGTTGGATGGTCTCCTCCACAAGTGTCACATTTTTGTGTGGGTTGTTGTCGTGTGTTTGGGTTCGTCTTGTTTCCTTGGTTCATCCTTCTGATAACTTCCTCAATCTTTTAATCAACACTCGGCACAATTGGGTTATGCCCACCCAGTTTCATTGTGGATTTGCTAGTGGTTGAAGAGGTGCTACTCGTCCCTAGATCTGTGTCCTCTGTCACCTCCCCATATGCCTTACATTTGTCTACCAAATATATTGCCTCTTCCGTGGCTTGCTCGAAAGTAACACATGCCTTTAGGTGAAAATATTTTTTGAGAGTATCATTTCACAATCCCTCTATGAAAAGGATTGACAACCTCTCATCCTGAGATAGTTCTCTAGCAGGACATCTTTTGATGTATTGCTGAAATCGAAGCGAGGCTTCCTTCACCTTTTTTTTCTCCTTTTGTCTAAATGCATAGATTTGGGAGACTATATTATGGTGAATTCCTCTCTTCGAGAATTCCTCTGCAAATTCTCAAAGAAGTTGCTCTATATTGGAAATTCCTTGCTGTTTAATGGTTGGAACCAGGGCAAGGAAGGGTCAATCCAAATCCTTCGCATTGAGTATGGAAATTTGTTACCTGTTCAGTCCTCAACACTTGTTTGAATATTGAAACATGAGCGTATGGATCCCCTAATCCACTATACTTTCTGGTACACACTTGGCCACTTGAGATGGTCGCATGCGTCTAGTATGTGCAACCATCCTAACCATCCCCGGTCCTCTTGACAAGGTGTCTCTCGTTTTGTATTCTCCCCTTGACACTACAATCCGTGTCCTCTCCGCCATACATTCATCCAATTGTTTTGTTCAATCTTGTGTAATAGTAGGAGGGATTCTAGTTGCGTAAGTCAAATCAAGTGCTACACTACCCCTATGTGTGTTCAAAGAAACCCTAGACCCCATTGATCCCATGGGCCCTGCATTCGAGAATCGTTGGTGCCCAAATGAATCTTCCACACTTGTTTGTACTGGACTCACATACCTAGTTTTTGGTCTTGTTTGAGTCCTGGTGGGCTTAACTTGCTCAGGATTTACATAATATTGGTGGAGTGGTCCAACAAAGTATGTATATCGCTCTAGCTCCTTACGATCTATAGGAGAGTATTTTTGGCCATGTTTATCCATTATGACGACTGGGATACTTCTCCTCTCTGTGTATGTAAAAACATATAATATCTTGTAGTCAGTCAGCTCCTGGATGCGCGGGGTTCATCACATCTGTAATAGAGTGTCTGTTCTCCATTATTGAATTTATATAGCCCCACGTAAGTGTTGTCTGCATTAAGCCGTTCCGTTTCATTAGTGCACCTAAGCACATCGTTTTTTTTGTCCATCTTGGGCGGTTCATCTACTAACTATTCATCTACCTTGTCCTTGGTGTCAATCAATCTCCATTTGTCCACCATAAAAGGGTTGTGAACAACTACATACATCACTCCCTATCGGTCAAAGTATCTGTCTCTGTTATAGTCCACATCTACAAGGTCCTTGAACTTTCTTGGCTTGGTTTCCAACTTAACACAATAGTGGTCCATTCCATCCTTATTGATTTTGGCTTTAAGCTCATTCTTGAATTGAAATTTTAGATACAACAGTTTGACACCAGATGCAGGTCGAGAAGGACCTGCCCCCGTGGAAGTTCCTTCATTAAGGTTCACCTTGTTGAATTCCTCAATTATTATGGTGTATGATATTTTTGATGGGGTATCAGAGAAACTTTCCTCTAAAATGGCTTTTAGCGGATGTTCTGGATTTTGATTCACACTACCTTCAGTTGTGGTTGCTCACTTGGTCTCTGATGCTGGGATTCCTGTTTTGGTATAATCTTCTTGATTGCAAGTACATGAAGAATTGATCTTACAAAATCCAAACCTTGTTACCTCATTAGCTAACTTGTATTCCCCAATTTGATCTTACTTGTTGGGTCGTACTCTCTAGCACTTGCAACCTATCAAAAAATGCTTGATGGCTATGAGTTTACAGGCGCTCTTATTAGTTCAAGCTTACAATCGATAAAATTTTATCTGATACTTTCATTAACTTTACAATTTTGCTCGTAACATCCATAATCCAAGTCCAATTTCAATTTTGAAAAGACAACTAGGGTCATGGAGTCTTTCTCTATCTGTGGTGAAATTCTACTCCTATTATGACTTAGAGGAATATGGATCACGATCCATGTTGGGAGGCCAAACTGAATTTTCTTGGTACCAATAGAATCAACATGATTAGTAGGTGATTTGGCACTAAAATTTTTGAGAATGGATTTTTGGATTGGAATCTAGGTCAATTTTGTTACTTGTCGTGAATGCTTGGTAATATTGGGCTTTTGATTTTTTTTTTTGATATTCCAATTCAGTTTTGAAATGATCACTAGAGTCCTTGTGATGTGCTCTAACTACGATGCACGTTTGGTATCAATCCGTGATAGAGGAACATGGATCACAATCCATGTACCTAATGTATTGCACTAAAACTTGGCACACAGCTCCCCTTTGGTCCACTAATGTGTGCCTTATGGTTTTTCTAGGATTTGAATTTTTTTACGCCACCCAAAAGTCAATTCGAAGTTCTGTTCCAAGGTTTTCACCTTGAACTATTTTTGCCCTTTTAACCCAATTTTAGAACTTTTTTGACAATAGTTGTTTTGGGAAATGTTCTTCAGATCTTATCAATTATCCACATGTCAAATATCAACTCATAATCCTAATGAGGTCATGGATCTTGATCCATGTTTGACCTCATTTTAACATGAGATTTGGCCAGATTATAATCTTGGGTATGGTGATACTTTTCTCCAAATCTTTTTGGATTTGAACCACTTTTTCCCACCCAAAAGTAAGATTTTGTATCTACTTTGCGGTTTTTTGCTAGCAACTATTTTTTGGTGTTTTGATCAGGATTTTGCACTTTTTTGATGTGGATTCTTATGGAAAAGTTGTTCCCTTAGTTCTTAGGAGTATACTAGTCAATTATTCTATTCAAATGTCACCTGGTACATGGATTGTGATCCATGTTTGGCAGCATCTGGTCATGAAATTTGTCCTGCTGGTTCTTTGCCTTTTGTTGAGCCAATTCTCACCCCTTTTTGACTTTGGACAACTACAAGTTTATTTCCCCCAAATTTTTCTTAATTTTCAAGGTTTTGTATAGCTTAGCCCAATTTCTTGATTTGGATGTTCGTTTAGCAACCTATTTTTGGCCAAACTCAAGATTTTTGTGTTTGAGAGTCAGTTCTAACAAATGAGGATAGTTTCTAGTCAATAGGCCAAAAAGGTACATGGATTGTGATCCATGTTGGGCAGGCCATCTAGGAAAAAACTGTTCAATTTGTCTCTTACAAACATGTATATCCCATTTGTCGAGTTTAATCCAGCTATGAAGCTTTGACCATCAATCTCTAGAGAGAGAGAGAGAGAGAGAGAGAGAGAGAGAGAGAGAGAGAGAGAGAGAAAGAGAGAGGGAGAAGGAGAAGGAAGAAGGGGGGGCAAATGATAATATTCTCTCTCAATGCATTTTTCTATTGTGAAAGGGAGTATGTAGAGCCAAGTATAGTGTGTGTGGGAGTATATCCCTACTATATTGAAAAAAAAAAGAATCAATACTTCACATTATGGATGAAACTCCTATGAATACTCTTTAATCCTTTGTTCTTTCATGTCTTTTTCAGCATGTCACAAAATAATGAAAGCAGCCTTGGAAAATAGCATTGGAAAGGAAATGCTTTCTTTCTCTTCAATTTTTAAGGGGACACATGTCAAGCAAACAAATTTGAACGGCATTCACCCATATGGATACTGAGGCCTTTAGCAGGCCAAAAGTCCCTTACGTGTGAATTTTCCAAGAAACGTTAAAGAATCTTTTCTATTAAAGTCTTTTTTTTTTTGGGAATTGTAAATGTTCTTTTGTAAATTTGAAGCGAATTAAATACCCCTCTATTTAATTCAACGGATATGCTACATTTTTCAGAAGTGACCTCTAAACGGCGTCTACTTTTATAAACATATAATGTCCCATAAGCAATCTCCACATGCCACTTATGTGATCTCCGAATGTCATAAGAGTTGTTTCTTAATTAGTACATACTCATGCTCCTACTAGTAAGTGTTCATGCAAAAGTGGAAGAGAAGTAGGCCATTCTTTTTGACTGGGCAAGGTGCATATTAGTGGGGAGTAACCTAGCTAAAAATCACTTGGAGTGTAGAGGACCCATCACATAAAATTGCCTTAGTACATGAGTTTGCAAAGGTATTCTCTCAGATCTTCATAGTACACGCATGCCCATGCCATCATCTTCAGTTCATCCATCAAAGACTCATTGTGAATGCACATGGCATTATGCAAGACGTTTACGAGTGCAAACATGTGCAATCATGTGTGGCAATTTGACGATCTTTTGCTCTATGATTCTTTTCCTTGGACCGCACGTATTGCACGGTATATTCAACATGAGCTATGAACAAAGAAGACGTATCATTTTTTCATTACTTGCAAAGTAAGGGCCTCTCTTTAAATGTGTTCACCCATGCTTGCATCTTGACGACAGACATGTGGGTATGTAAAAAGTTGACATTGATAAACACACTTAGTTTTGTATAGTTTTTAGAGCACTAGTCTTCTAGAAGCTTCTAGTTGGGGGTGTCTCTCCTTGTGCCTATCATTCTTTAATCATATAATGCCATCAAAGGTAGAAGAGTGGAAGAAAATAGTTGCCAGGTTAGTTTGGACCAATAATGGCTACTAAATTGATGAGAAATTAGTTTTTCCAAGTGCACAGCTTTGTCAAAGAGATGCAGTTACATAATTTCAAGGCAAAGTCAATTGAGATTATAACAAGGTGAAGCCTCACTTAGGCATTCTAAAACAATAAAAAAATATGTAAAGATACACGTAATCCTTTGATGAATGGACCCACTCACTAACTAAACAAAAGCACAAACATATTTATACATTTGGAACAATAAAACAAAATGTAAAGGTGCATGTGGCTATTTAATCAAATGACTAAATACACTAGTAAAAATGCACAAAAAAAATTGTACTCCTTTTACATGGTTACCCTTAGTGGGATCTAGCTTATGCTAAGCATAATAAAGGTGATATCTTTGTCTTGTAACTAATGGGTTTAAACCCTATGGGACCACCCCCTTGTTTAAGTTGAGTGCATGCTTGTACAATTAATAATATCTTTATGAGTTTTTCCCATAGCCAGGTCCTCACTACGCTGTAAGTGAGTTAATTCATTTTCATTGTTTTTCATGCCTCTTTTCTGGCAGACCCCATGCTAGGTCATCCTCACTCCGTCAAATATCTTTGACATATCCCTTTGCATTCGGTGCTTTGATTGCAAACTCTTCCCAACTCAATCACCTTTCCTTTTGCACTCTCTCTCTCTCTCTCTCTCAAGCCCCCCTATACCGATATGATGCCTTGCCCTTTGAGCAACCATGTGAAGAATTTAGATTCTTGATACCAAGATTTGGTGAAGATCTTGTAGCTATGCTTGACTGATCTCAGCACTAAAATTGATGTTTTTGAGGATGGAAACTATATGCATACTTGCAACATAATTAAACAGGTGAGGGTTTTCTATTGCCCTCACTTAGCCTTGAAATACTTGTTTACGCTTTGCAGTACTTTGAACGCAAATGTGAGAGTGGGTGTACATCATGATATTGATGAAAGCGAGCAACTAGGTCCTTCATGAGTATCTTTTGCTGCTAAAAATACCTAGAGATTAATGATTTTTGACGAATGATTTCCTTTGTTGTGCAAATAAACTTTTGGTCTGTACTGTGTTGCTCTACGTTTGCTTTTTGTGATTCCCTTTTTAGGTTCCTGCTGAAATTCATTGCATTGCTTTAACTATTATTATATTTATCCCTTACATCTTGGCAGATGGTGGTGGAGTTGTTTGCTACCTCATAGGTTTTTTTTTGGGTGTTGACTAAACCAACTATTGTTATTTGATTGGAAAAATTGATTTTTAATTAATCTAGGGAATGCCATGCTGGTTCATTGTGGGGTTTACCATGCTAGACCTCTATCCTTTCAAATTCATTAGCTATTATATGCATGCATTTTTTAATTTACCTATGATGTGGACTTTAATGAGTATTACTAAGACTATTTGACTGAATATAGGTTCTTTTTGATGTACCTAGACCTCACCATTAGGTTTTTGATGTGGATGGCCTGAGTGATACATAGCTAGGGCAGCTACCTAAAGCCTGGTTATAATGAGGTTTCTTAATTGCTATAAAACTACCATAAATGATGTCTTTTACTGATATATCCCTGGTTTTAATACTTTTCATGGACCTCACCAATGGGGTTGAATAAATTGAAAACATGACAGAAGTTGCAATCATATTCTAATTTTTTCCATAGGTGTTTTAAGGTTTAATCTACATTATATTATCTACTGGTGATCTATTGTTATGGAAATAATGGCTGCTAACTAACCTCCCATGGTACTTACATGTGAATCTAAGACTAAGTAACTATCCTGTTATATAAAGCCAGTTGTTTTTGAACGTGTGTTCTTTTTTGTATATGTATTAAGTCTAATACAACAACACACACACATTCTAAACACAAGGCCCTTCCAGGTTATCGGATGGACTAGGACACTGGCTTTATAATACTTTTTTTCTAAAATTTTTGATTGACCCAGTGTCTATAATTTGTTGTTAGGTTGACAGGTGTTAGGTTGTCTTTCCTTGTCTATAGATTGGGTTCTTGCTCACAACTATTGTAGTCTTTTGGCTCTTCTAGTTTTAGGTTGTAGGTTAATCCAAAGTGTCTTACCCATATGTAATTAATTTGATTCTTTTGATTTAAGAACATATTACCTTTAATCTCTTGTGAGGATTATCCACCATGACCTTGAGAAATATGCAAGAATTACGAAGAACATCCACAAAGGATTACGCATGACATATACACTATTTTCTACTGGCTCAAAAAGCCTTAAAATTCCTACCAGAGTATAATATTCTCTGAAGACATTGTCATGTGTTATTCTATTAAGACTTCTTGATGCTGTACATCTCTTTGACATTTTAGACTTCATTATAATACTCTCATCAACTTGATGAGGCAGTAGGCCCATACTCAATAGGCCTACTGCCTTAACATTGAGTATGGTGCCTGGGTAAGGGTGGGCGTGCACGCTTGCGTGCACACACAAAAAGTTTACTAAGTTTCCTTAGCCTATTTTTACACTTTTGATAAGAAGTTGCTTATATCTGCTATCTGGTAGTTACTGTTATTACATTTTCTTTGACTTGATAGAGATAATGGATCTTTTATCTTGTAGTAATTACTTAAAGTATTTCCCTTGCTTTGGTCTCAGTGGTGGGAAATCTGAATCTTTTGGGAAATCTAAATCTCACAGATTTAACCCTTGCAATGCACCTAGCATGATTACTCTCTATGGGACTTAACCCTTGTAACTCACCTACTTAACCCTTTGCAGTACACTTAACATGGCTACACTCTTTGGGATCTAGCTTATGCTGAGCATAATAAAGGTGATTTATTTGTCTTGTGACTAATGGGTTTAAAACTTATGGTACCCACCCCCTTGTTTAAGTTGTGGATGCTTGTACAATTATTAATATCTTTATGAGTTTCCCCCACTATCAGGTCCTTCACTGCTATGTATGTGGGTTAGTTCATTTTCATTGTTTTTCATGCCTATTTTTTGTCAGACCCCACGGTGGGTCATCGTCACTCTCTTGACTATCTTTGACATCTTCCTTTGCATTTGGTGCTTTAAGTGCAGCTGCTTACCTACCCAATCACCTCTCTCTCTCTCTCTCTCTCTCTTGCTCCCCTATATCAATATGATGCCTTGCCCTCTGAGCAATCATGTGAAGAATGTAGATTCTTGATACCAAGATTTGGTGAAGATCTTGTAGCTATTCTTGGCTGATCTCAGCACTAAAATCGATGTTTGAGGATGGAAACCTTATGCAAACTTGCGACATACTTAAACAGGTGAGTGTTTTCTATTGCCCTCACTTAGCCTTGAAATACTTGTTTATGCTTTGCAGTACTTTGAATGTGAATGTGAGAGTGGGTGTACATCTCGATCTTGATGAAAGCGGGCAACCGGCTCCGTCATGAGTATCTTCTGCTACTGGAAACACCTAGAGATTATTGATTTTTGATGAATGATTTCCTTTATTGTGCAAATAAACTTTTGGTCTCTACTATGTTTCTCTAAGTTCACTTTTTCTGATTCCCTTTTCATTCATGACAAAACTAATTTCACTGCTTTATTTGTCATAATATTTATCCCTTACATCTTGGCAAATGGTGGTGGAGTTGCCTATTGCCTCACAAGTTATGTTTGGGTGCTGACTAAACCAACTATGATAATTTAATGTGAAAAATTGATTTGCTATTAATATTTCCTTCTTAGTATGGATAGCCTATTGGTTTTTCTTGGCTTCTTCTATATACTCATGTAATTTAAAATCACTGGACTTTGGTCTTACTTTTTGACTCATTTTGGTAGCTAGATAAGCCGATCCTTTTCTCAATAGTTGTGTCTATTATGGCTGGAAAAAAGGTTTTACTATATGAATGGTATGATCCACACAATAGTAAAAATAATTCTCAAGATTTATTAGGCCTACTAAAACTCGGACTGTGTTTCTTTATACTAATTTTACTTCAAAAATGGTTTAGCTTGGCTGAGGATGTGCAACCCAACTTGATCTAAACTGTTAACAACTTTGGTTATGCCACTTGAACCAAAAGGGGGTAATGACCTTCTGATCCATATAAAAATCAAAAATATTTTTCATGCTTATCTGGATATGTTGGAATTAGGGTTGCAGAGAATTGCACACAGCTTGGAGAAGATAAAGGAAGCTCAAGGCACACAATGGAGAGTGTATTACTTAGTGTGCAATGGAAATATAGATAGCCCTAGAGTGATGGGTGTATATACATGCACGGGGGAAAAAACCTCCTAAAGAGGGAAAAAATGCCCCGGCGGTCCTAGTGTGTTCACACACATCACTACCACATGTATATGGTAACAAATCCCCCCTGGAGTGATGCGGTGAACGAGAGCTGGCACATGAGTAAAGGGAAGTGCCATGCCCTAAGGACATGATCGGTCCACAAAGGGGAGTAAGCCCAAAGCTTTTTGGAAAGCTTCAAGATTCTCATGAGACAATGGCTTTGTGAAAAGATCTGCAAGGTTGTCCGAGTGTATACCCAAGTAATGTGCTTTGTGTGAGCATGAAAAACTGGGTTCCTCGCAACTGCCAATGCGCTCTGACTGTCAGTGTAGATAGTGTTGGCAGTGTCCTATCCAACACCCAAATCAGCCATAAGGCGTCTGAGCCATACACACTCAACCGTAGCTGTGAAGACTGCCCTGTACTCAGCCTCACAACTCGAAGTGTCCACAGTAGGTTGCTTCTTGCTCAACTATGATATACATGAAATGCCAAGCATGAAACAAAAACCACTTGTGGACACTTGCGTGTCAAAACAACCAGCCCAATCTGAGTCCGAAAAAGCATGTAAGTCTGGCGGCAATGATCCCCCCTCGGGATAAAACAAGACAAGGTGTAAAGTGCCAGTAAGGTAGCGGAAAATCCTCTTGACAACCTGCCAATGCTTAGACCCTGGGCTATGCATAAATCTGCTGGCCTGTGAGACTGCAAACTGAATATCCGGCCTCGTGTTGCATACATAAATGAGGCAGCCAACAACAGTTTGGTAAATAGTGACATCAGCAGGATTGCCAGCATCATGTAGACACAACTTCAAACCTATTTCCATGGGAGTGGAAATAGGTTTGCAATACTCAAGTCCAAACTTACATAGCAATGTCTCTATGTAACTTTTCTGACACAAGGAAATACCACCATCACACTGCTTAAACTGTATACCCAAGTAATGATGCAACATCCCCAAATCTTTCATCTTGAAAGTAGCATTCAAATTAGCCTTAAATTCAACAATATGTCTCTCATTTGGTCCAGTGATCAGCAAATCATCAACATAAAGAACCACAATGAGAAGTACATCACCCTCACGCTGGAGAGGGGGAATAGGGAACACACCCAACACACACAATACTTTCCTCTCTATAGCCCACAGATTCCACAACACCCCTAACCTCTCAAAAAACACCTTCAAATTGGCTAATTTGCACTAACAACTCCGCTTTAGCATACAAAAGAACTACCTCACTCCTTGCACAAGAACACCCACAACCTAACTGCACCCATAGTGCTTAACTCACCCGTTCCGACTCACAAAACACTCCTAAATCTGCCCTCTTGATAGCACCCTTCAAGCTGTAGGCAAACCCTCTGCAAATAATGGTTAACACACCAAGAGTGAGAGAGAAGGAGGGGATTGGGGATAAGCAACACAAGAGCTTGGGCAAACGGTTGGTATTATTGCATAGAGGGTAGTACAATTAGTGTATGCAGCTTCAATGGCAAACTCAACCTTGCACAGGCTTCAAGTTTCCACTCACACACCCACGCAAAAAAGCCAACTGGTCCAAAGACTTCCTTGGCCAAAAGACCCTAAAAAATGAACATAAACCCCCTTTTATAAGGGTGTGCCTAGAAATCTCAAAAAAAGAAAAAAGGTGGTGTGATTCCATGTCGTGCACTCCATTTGAAGTTCCTTTTAGCATTATCTTGCATTGCCAACACTTGGCCTAGTTTGCTTTGGAAAGTCCTGCATGGTACCCTTTGTCCTTATCCGATTCGGACGCCCGGACTTCCCTTTCTTGGATTTTGAGTGTCCTTGGCTTGCCCTTCAACTGCCCTTGTTGGCACCACTTATCAGCGGGACCCCTCCCCTTCAAGGCAATAGCAATGTTGCTATTGGGGGGGGTCCTTCTCCTCCAAAAACTTTGGCCCCTTACGGGCGCGGGCATAGCCATTAGTGCAAGCCACATCATCAACGAACTCACCACCGCGGGCGCCACCGCGGGCGCCACCGCCGCCCCGCCTTGCTGGTCGCCGCCCAAAATCGCCGACGCCTCCGCCTGTAGCACCACCACAGCAACACCCAACGTGGACGCCATAGCTGCGCCCAAGGGGAGCTCTGCTCACCCTTCTCCTTGTGTACCAATGAAGGGGCCACGCCCCACTATACATACTACGGCCCTCCGGTTCGACACTGCGCATGTGGGTTTAGTGGAGCTACCACGTGGCGTCTCCTGAAGCCATGAGCCTTTGAACTTCAAAACAACCCCTTTAGTTTTTTTTTTAACCCACACTTTCTTTTGGTCCCGCCTTTACCAGGCTTCCATACTTAGCTCCCCTGGTCATACTGCCAAGTTGTAAACACCTATTGAAATTCTACTTTCTCGACTACAAACTCTATCTCTGTACCTGCGCTTTGACTTCTCATCGTCCTCGAACAAAAGCTTTCAAAAATGGAAAAAACATCTGCAACCCGATCCGATCAAATGCTCCCAGTTTTTCGACGGCTATATCTCCTCGCTCCGGCCTCCGTTTGGCATGCAGTCACTTCCTGTTGGCTCTGTATGACGTACACCCTGCTCTAGAACTTCGTCGAGGCCCCAAAGATGCGAGATGTCACATTGTCCAATTCGGCCAAGTGGGCCCAGACCCGGCCCCCGAAAAAACTTCCACTGACCATAACTTGCAAACCATGGCTCCAATCCGCAATCTGAAAAGACGGGTAGGCTCCATGAATTGAGCTCTACAAATCTATACCTCAAATCTCACTTGGATCATCTATCCCCAGCTGCCCTGTCCCGCAAGAATCTGCAAACCATTAAAGCTTCAATCTTCAATAACTTGGGCTCCGTAGATCAGTTTGATGAACCGTCTGGACCCGCTCCTTTAGCACTTCAAGCTCTTCATTCCTGGACCCCAAAACTGCACTTTGCATCTCCTTCACCTGCTACCCCAATTAGCCCCTTACGGAACATTCCTTGGCCTATAAGCTGTATCATGCATACACTTCCGTTGCTACCTGTCATCCCATGAACTTCCTAGCTGCTCCAGTGCTTTGCCATGCTTCTTCTTGCCTGTACACATCTGCCCATGTCACCTTCTAGAGTCGACACACTTTGGCTGCACCATCATTGCCCACCCCCCTGTTGAGCATTCATGCTCAACCACATAAAAGCTTTATTCCACTATAAATTGCAAAACCTGGCACCCACTATGAGAAAACTCAAACCATATGTACAATGTTTTATTGCCCTCTATCACTCAAACCTTCAAGTGGGTTGCCCCACCCCGTGCATACGAATCTGTTGCACCGCTGGCACTAATTCCCTTTCAAAGTAAATTTTGAGACGAAGAACATTTACCCGATGTTTAAGAAACCGACCATCCAACCTGACAAGTGCATAAGTACCATTGGGAAAAACTTGATGAACCTTGTAAGGTCCCGTCGTCTTCTTCTTGAACTTCTTCTGAAAGGTGAAGTCAAGATAACTCTCGTACTTCATCACTAGATCTCCCTTCTCAATCTGCTTAGCTGGAAAATGTTGGTTGAACTTTGCTATCCTCCTTTCGCGTTGCTTCACATAAAAATCCGCCGCTGCTTCATGATCCATCTTCAAAGTTGCGAGACTTGTAATTATATCTTGCAAAATATCTTGGTGAGTTGTATCAATGCGCCATAGACCTTTGAGAACCCCGAGTTGCACATGCACAGGCAGGACCGCTTCTTTGCCATATACCAACTCATAAGGAGTGAAGTTAGTTTCCACCTTATAAGAGGTCCTGTAAGCCCACAAACATTTATCAAGGATAGATTCCCACTCTTCAACTTGCTGGTATATATATACTTCGTGAGCATATTAATTATCTGCCCATTCGCACTCTCCACCAAACCATTGCATTGCGGGTGGTATGGAGATGAAAATCGGTGTTGAATACCCAATTTGTCCACCAGAGCACGCATGAACTTACTTCTGAATCCATGTCCTCGATCTGATATAAGCACCCAAGGCACTCCAAAATGACAACATATGCAATCAAATACAAACTGAGCAACAGTATGCACATTTACCTCTTTGACTGCTTTGGCCTTGACCCACCGTGTAAGATAGTCTATTTCCACGACCACATATTTTTTACCGCTTGCTGACTTGGGCAATGGACCAATTGCATCCAAACCCCACTTTTCAAAGGCATCATGTGCAATGATAGCCCCTTGTTGCTCTGCTACCTGTCGTCTTTCACCCATCACTTGGCATTGATGGCACGTCTTGCACCAATAATGCACATCTCGCACCACAGAAGGCCACCAGAATCCACTTCTTAAGATACTAAACAAAACTTGACTCTTACCCTGGTGACCGCTTTCCTCATGGCATTGCTCCAGTACCATGCCAATCTCTTCTCTGTAAAGAACACGATGTAGCACTCCATCTCGACCGTACACCATAAGATCTTCCCCAATAAGAGTGAACCTCTTAGCCTTTTGAACAACTCTCCTTTTTTGTAGTTTGGAAAGCCCGTCGGAACATTGACCTGTACTCAAGAAACCATCAATATCCTTCAACGTCTCTCTACCTGTATAAGTGGCTGGCCCCACATACAAACTTGACACTTGAGTTTGAACACGACTGCTAGCCAAACGATCTGCTTTTTGGTTTTGCTCTGTCCACACATGTTTGAATTGTACTGCTTCAAAAAACTTCAACAGCTTCTTTATGGAAAAAAACCAATTGTTGAGAGAATCCCTCTTTACCTGCCATTGGCCCAAAAGTTGTTTGATAACCAGTAGAGCATCACCCTTTACGACCAACCTCGAAATGCCAAAGTCAACGCACTGCTTGAGCCCCAGGTGTAAAGTCAGATATTTTGCTTCATTGTTGGTATGCACCGCCTCCAAGTCGTAAGCTTTGGAAAAAATGACTGTGCCATGTGGATCCTGAATAACCACACCTCCACCTGCTTTCTGTGTTACTCGTCTGTAAGCCCCATCAAACCACATCGTGAAAGCCCCTTCCAAGTCAGGTTCCTCTTTATCCTCCTCTTGCACCACCCTTGGATAAATTGGCAAATCAACCTCCTTGTTGACTAGAATATCCTCCAAATGAGACCATCAAGTGCGATCCACTTTGAACTCAAACTCAAACTCTTGGAGCTCGATCACCCACTTCATGATTCTTTTCCCTGGCTTCAAGTGTAGCACCACTTCAGGCAAAAGATTGTTAGCAGTCAGCACATAAAATTTCCGAACAACCAAATATACTTTGAACTTTCTGCAAGCAAAGACCAAAGCCATAACCCATTGTTCTACCTCCGTATAAGTAGCTTCACCTGGACTAATGACCCTGATTTCGAAATAAATAGGCTTATAACTCCTGCCTACCTTTTGTAGCAATACTGCTCCAATAGCCACCGATCCCACCGTCATAGCAATATAAAAATCATCCTCATGATTAGGAGGACACACTGTAGGCAACTGGCATAAAATACCTTTCACTTTATCAAAAGCCTCTTGAGCTTCCTCATCCCATTGAAATCCGTGCACTTGTTGAGCCCTTTTTTGAAGAGGGTAGACATATTGAGATAACATCCAAAAGAAATGGGATAAATACTTTAACTTATGCACGAACGATGCCAATTTTGTTGCACTGGTTGGAGGCTCCATAAGAACCAATGCTTTCACCTTCTCTGGGTCGGCTTCAATCCCGTTCTATGATAACACATGACCTAACAACTGAACCCTTGGTTGTGCTAGCTTGCACTTATTTGGGTTCAATTGACCTCCTTCTTCATCTAGCCTTTGAAAACACAGCCTTAACTTGGACAAATGTTCTGCCCTGGAACTATAGCAACCAATATCATCCATAAACACTCTGATGAACTTACCCAAGTAAGGTCCGAACACCTTGTTCATCCAATCTTGAAAAGTCGCATACGCATTCACCAGTCCAAAAGGCATCCTGCGGTAAGCAAAGCAGCCCCATGGAGAAATGAAAGTAGTCTTCAAATGATCCTCCAAAGCAATACCTATCTGAAAATACCCTGAAAACCCGTCCATAATAGAATAGCGCTCATGTCCAGCAACCTGGTTTAAAATCTCATCTTGAAAAGGCAAAGGGTAATGGTTCCGCTTGGTTGCAGCATTCAAAGGCTTATAGTCTACACATACCTGCCACTTTCCATTCTTCTTTGGGGTAATGACAATAGGAGAAACCCACTCAGACTCCTTTACCGGATAAATAATACCTGCTCCGAGCAACTTGTTGATCTCCTACCATAGAGCTTCCTTTTGAATATCCCCCAACCTTCTGAGCTTCTGTGCTTTTGGCCTGTATCATTCTTTAAGAAGAATTTGATGCTCTACTCCTCTAGCTCCCCTCAGATCCTTATACTCCTTTGCAAATAAATTAGGGTAGGATGCACATAGGTCCATGTAGCCTTCTTTCTCCTGCTTTGTTAAATCGGCACCTAGCATATCTTCCATCTCTTTAGCTTGCAAACTACAAACCGGAACTTGCATACCTCTCCTTGCAGTGGTAGAGTCTACTGTGACCCCGAACAAATCTGTATCCAGCTTCAATAAATCCTCATCACTCTCCTCCTCTTCGACATTGGTAGACCCTTCATCATAAGTAGACTCCGTCTCGTACTCATAACTGGTACTGAAATCTCGATTTTCTTCGCCTGCTGAGGGATGAAAATGACTTTCCCTGCTCTTCAGATCTAACACAATCTGTCCGCCATTCTCCCTATCTGGCAGGGTAAACATCCCGGTCCCCCAATCTTTCTTGGCTCCAATTTCCAATAGCCATGGCCTCCCCAATATAATTGGATAAGCATTCTCTCCTGCTTTCATGACAAAAAAATCAATTAAGCATTCAATTCCCATAACCTTTACCTTCACTTCTTGTGCCACTCCCAAAAAACAAGCCTTGGCATGATTAGCCATCCTCATTCGCACATTGGACCTAACAATAGCTTTAATGCCAATTTCCCTCATAGCCGACTCTGTGATAACACAGACTTGGGCTCCACCATCGACATAGGCTTGAACCTGTTTCTTCTTCTCGATCAAAACATCCACCACCGGAAGCACATCGGTCGGACTGCCCACCCTCACGGCCAGATTCTGCACTGTATGCACCTCTCCTCCCACTTGAGGAAGCCTAGTTTTGACATTGGTTGACCATTGCCTTCTTAACTTAGGGTTCAAAGCAAGCAGCTGCCCAAAAGTGATGTTAGCCTTCTGGTTTTGAACATCTCTTACCAAATCATACTCCAGATTTCCGCGTCCCAATTGAAAATCCTTTTGGGTGATTCTCCGTCTTCGCCTTCTTCTGCTTGGCTCTGGCTGCTCTCTTCCTTCATTTACCTTCTCCTTCCCTTTCTTTGCTCTAGTTTCACGCTCCGTCTTAGTCTCTCTTTCAACTCATGCTCTTTTGTTGGCCATAATGTCAACCTCCTACCTATCAACACCAATAATGTTAACCCTTGGTATTTCATCATTACCTCATGGAGCGGCATGTGCTTGATTTTCAACCTCTTGTTGACCTCTTTGGCCATTAAACTGTGCCTGACCACGAGCTCGACCAAATAGAGGATACATGCCGCCCCTTTCCCTTGGTGGGTGAGGGAAATCTGGAGCATAGTGGCCCTCCTCACCACAATTGTAGCACCTGCCAGGCAATTGCCTAGCTCTGCCTCTTCCTATCCTTGCTTGACCTCTGTCCATAACACTTAAACGCAACTCTTGCATTTGCTCAGACAAATCTTGAACTGTACGTACCCATTGCTGAGGAACGGTTGCTGCCCCTCGATCGGGCTGATTCTCCGCTTGAGCTTCTTCTCTCGGACTCGAAGTTGGATTGGGAAGCATCGCCTCATATCCCAATGCACCTTGCTCGATCTTCTTCTTGATTTTATGGATTTTAGACCGCGCAAAAGCAACTGCCCCGTTGTAATTCTCCGGGCCCTCGAAATCCACCTTTTCACGAACTTTGGGATGTAAACAAGACATAAACTTTTCCAATTTAAAGTACTCACCACCATTGACCAACTGCATGGCCACTGCAAAATCCCTCCAACACTCTTCAAAGCGGGCAAGGAAGATGCTGAATTCCTCATTCACGTCCTGCTTTAAATTCTTCAACCTTGCATCCAAGTCGATAGGAGACACCTCTTTCGAAAGTCTTGCAAAAAACGGGTCCGCAACGCCGGCCACAAAATTCTTGGCTCTCCCTCCAACGTATAATACCATGTCTTTGCTTTTCCCCGCATCAAGAACGGGATTGTTTGCATCTTGCTAGCTTCATCCGGCATATGCAATGATAGCATATACAACTCGAAATCGGCCATTCACTCTTCTGGATCTCCTTCTCTAGCAAAAATTGGTCCATAACTATGTGCTGCCATCTCTCCTTGATGGAAATAACAGTCTTTGCTCAACACCAATGAGCAATAAGCTTCTCCTCAGTGGGGGCACCAGAAGATGGAGAGGGGGAATAGGGAACACACCCATCACACACAATACTTGCCTCTCTATAGCCCGGGGATTACACAACACCCCTAACCTCTCAAAAAACACCTTCAAATTGGATAATTTGCACTAACAACTCCGCTTTAGCATACAAAAGAACTACCTCACTCCTTGCACAAGAACACCCACAACCTAACTGCACCCATAGTGCTTAACTCACCCGTTCCGACTCACAAAACACTCCTAAATCTGCCCTCTTGATAGCACCCTTCAAGCTGTAGGCAAACCCTCTGCAAATAATGGTTAACACACCAAGAGTGAGAGAGAAGGAGGGGATTGGGGATAAGCAACACAAGAGCTTGGGCAAACGGTTGGTATTATTGCATAGAGGGTAGTACAATTAGTGTATGCAGCTTCAATGGCAAACTCAACCTTGCACAGGCTTCAAGTTTCCACTCACACACCCACGCAAAAAAGCCAACTGGTCCAAAGACTTCCTTGGCCAAAAGACCCTAAAAAATGAACATAAACCCCCTTTTATAAGGGTGTGCCTAGAAATCTCAAAAAAAGAAAAAAGGTGGTGTGATTCCATGTCGTGCACTCCATTTGAAGTTCCTTTTAGCATTATCTTGCATTGCCAACACTTGGCCTAGTTTGCTTTGGAAAGTCCTGCATGGTACCCTTTGTCCTTATCCGATTCGGACGCCCGGACTTCCCTTTCTTGGATTTTGAGTGTCCTTGGCTTGCCCTTCAACTGCCCTTGTTGGCACCACTTATCAGCGGGACCCCTCCCCTTCAAGGCAATAGCAATGTCGCTATTGGGGGGGGTCCTTCTCCTCCAAAAACTTTGGCCCCTTACGGGTGCGGGCATAGCCATTAGTGCAAGCCACATCATCAACGAACTCACCACCGCGGGCGCCACGGCGGCCCCGCCTTGCTGGTCGCCGCCCAAAATCGCCGACGCCTCCGCCTGTAGCACCACCACAGCAACACCCAACGTGGACGCCATAGCTGCGCCCAAGGGGAGCTCTGCTCACCCTTCTCCTTGTGTACCAATGAAGGGGCCACGCCCCACTATACATACTACGGCCCTCCGGTTCAACACTGCGCATGTGGGTTTAGTGGAGCTGCCGCGTGGCGGCTCCTGAAGCCATGAGCCCTTTGGACTTCAAAACAACCCCTTTAGTTTTTTTTTTAAAACCCACACTTTCTTTTGGTCCTGCCTTTACTAGGCTTCCATACTTAGCTCCCCTTGTCATAGTGCCAAGTTGTAAACGCTATCTCTGTACGTGCACTTTGACTTCTCAGCGTCCTCGAACCAAAGCTTTCAAAAATGGAAAAAACATCTGCAACACGATCCGGTCAAATGCTCCCAGTTTTTCGACGGCTATATCTCCTCGCTCCAGCCTTCGTTTGGCATGCAGTCACTTCTTAATGGCTCCGTATAACGTACACCCTTCTCTAGAACTTTGTCGAGGCCCCAAAGATTCCAGATGGCACATTCTCCAATGTAGCCAAGTGGGCCCAGACCCGGCCCCCGAAAAAACTTCCACTGACCATAACTTGCAAACCATGGCTCCAATCCGCAATCCGAAAAGATGGGTAGGCTCTAGGAATTGAGCTCTACACATCTATACCTCAAATCTCACTTGGATCATCTATCCCCAGCTGCCCTGTCCGACAAGAATCTGCAAACCATTAAAGCTTCAATCTTCAATAACTTGGGCTCCATAGCTCAGTTTGATGAACCGTCTGGACTTGCTCCTTCAGCACTTCAAGCTCTTCATTCCTGGACCCCAAAACTTCACTTTGCATCTCCTTCACCTGCTACCCCAATTAGCCCCTTATGGAACATTCCTTGGCCTATAAGCTGCATCATGCATACACTTCTGCTGCTACCTGTCATCCCATGAACTTCCTAGCTGCTCCAGTCCTTTGCCATGCTTGTGCTTGCCTGTACACATCTATCCATGTCACCTTCTAGAGTCGAAACACTTTGGCTGCACCAATGCTTTACATACAATGTGCTTTCTGTTGGACTGTTACAAAAGCCTTGTTTGACCAAATGAGTGTCAGCTTTCTCATACCAAGCACGAGGAGATTGCTTCAAGCCATACAAAGCCTTCTTACATCTGCACACTTTGTCCTCTTGTCCTTTTATGACAAAACCGCGAGGCTGCATTACATAAACTTCCTCGAATATGTGACCATTTAAGAAAGCAGTAACAATGTCTGATTGATGTACATCCCAACCAAAATGAGCTGCCAATGCACATAGAAAATGCACAGTAGTCATACGAAAACTGGGAGCAAAAGTCTCTTCATAATCTATGCCTTTTTGCTATGCATAACCATTTGCAACAAGTCGAGCCTTATGGCGATCAATCTCACCATCCGGCTTGCGTTTCAACTTGTAAACCCACTTTGTACCAATGCCTTTTTGCCAGGAGTCAAATCACATAAAGTCCATGTGTCATTTTCTATGAGTGCATCATATTCTGATTGCATGGCAGCCATCCAATTTTTTGAATTCTGTGCTTCATCAAAAGACAGAGGCTCCTCAACATCATGTAAGCTAGACACAGCCAAAGCATAACAATCTGATGCATAAGATGCATGGAGAGAGCCTGAACGAGTACGACTAGACGAAGGTGCATCCAATTTACTGTCACGCAAAGTGTGTACCAGCCATTTTGGCATACCTCTAGCCTGCTCATTTTCAGCGCTTTCCTCATCAAGTACATCATGTACATCTGCATCAGTAATAGACTGATCTAAAACATTTTCAGAAACCCCCATAGGCTGTACATTTTCCTCATTGGAACTTACATTCGTATTTCCACCACTGAAAAGAGGCAACAAAGTGTCATAAATGTCCTGTGAGCTTACATTATTGTCTCTAGTACATGACAGCAAGGGCTGAACAGAATCTTTCACAAACACTACATCCCGAGAAACCAGAATACGTTTCGTTTGCGGATGATACAACCTGTAACCTTTGCTTTGAGTACTATAACCAACAAAAATACATTTGACAGCCTTATCATCCAATTTTCTGCGCTGTGTTTGTGGCACCAAAGCATATGCCAAATAGCCAAAACATGCATGTGCTCAATAGAAGGCTTTCTATCATGCCATGCTTCATATGGATTAATAGACTGCAAAGTATTTGTAGGACACCTATTAGGAAAATAGGTGGCACACATGATGGCCTCAAGCCAAAAAGAATGCGCAAAGCTTGACTCTTGACCATACATCATGCCATTTCCGTCAGTGACCTGTTTTTCCTCTCAGCAACTGTTGACCGCTGGGTCAACAACACAACATAACTCAAGTTTCATACCAAAGTCTTATCTTTTGCGAGTTATGAAATGCTGCGGATTATGGCTATAAACGTCATCTGTAATGAGTAGTTATTCTAGTTTCAGAAGCCGGGGTGCAATGGCACTTCCAGATTGTAAATACAAAGCCATTTGACCCTTTCAACCCCATTTTTGGTTAAACCTAAGGTAGCCTTAGTATATAAGGTACCTAGGTCATTTTGTAAAGAGACTTTTATCATAATCAAAACTTTAGCGCTGCCATCTACTGTGTGTGAGAGAGAAAGAGAGTGAGCGTGAGCTTTATCCTCTCGCTACGCCCGGATCGCTCAACACATTGGAGATCCGACTGCACCATTGCTGTAGGCTCGAGGAGAGCTACGCGACAACGCCAAGCATTCCATGCAAGACGAAGCGCACACGCCGACGCATCTACGAGCTATTTGTGGTCGTAAGTGTATCAAACAATGTCTCTTTTCTGCGTGCTACTAGTCTATAGAATTGTGGCGACATAAGCTACGCATAAGTACTCATAAATTTTAGTTTCGGGCACTTTCAAAATTCTGTTCTATCATCCTACGCGTTTTCCGCAAACGGGTTTAGAGTGAGGGTTTTGAGTGTAGAAGCTTAGGGACAGGTGTATCCTAGTGAGGGGATGGTGTTCCTTAAGTTTTGTATGAATCTGGCATGATTAGGTGAGTTGCCTTCCGTATGTGTGTATGTGGCTAGGTGGTGTAGTTGAGAGCAGTGAGGTTCTTGATTCTGGTTTAGTTGGCCTTCCAGAGTATTGTATGTGTAGGATGGTCTCAGCCTGACAAGCTAAAGAGATTTCCTCCGTGTGCCTATCGTGTCATCTGTGTCCTCGATTGACATTATGTTGATCTAGGTAGTGTTTGCATGCACTTCATGGGTGTGTGAGTTGCTCCCCGTCCAACATTGGCGCTGCTGCCGGGGACACAAGGACCTAAGTAGGTTTCGTACTAACACTCGTGTGATGGTTGCTTGATTTAGTTTCGGCTAAAGAAAGCGTTTTTCTTAAGTGGATCCGGAAGAGGATATTCCGCGATCAAGTGGATAGCCAGGAAGCGTGTGTCTTGCTGAGGGTCTGCGACTAGATAGGTTTAGTTAGGATCTGTGGATTAGAGTAGTTGTTGGTGGCCGAGTGATTTGTGCGGTGATAAAAGCGTTTACTAGTCCGTGTGTGGCAGTGAAGCGTTTTTCTACTCATAGATGCAAAACCCCATATGATTTGTAGGCGTAGCTTTAGGTAAGTGATGCGATTCTGATCTAGAACTATTCAACGCTGAATTATTTGCTAAAGTGCTTGATTGCATTTGAAATCACGGAAAAGTGTGCTTTTGAGGGTAACAATGCATTAAACAAGCTTTTGTGGATATTTTTGTATGACTGACTAATGTTGTGCATATAAAAGAGCATTTGCAAGGGTTCTGTGAAGGAAACCTGCAATTCTGTAAACATAGACATCCTACGCGTAGGATGTCTCAAGGGGGTTCTGGAGACCAAATTTGAAAATTCTGACTGCACCAGTGTGTTCAGAAGGGGGGGTTTACCCTAAGTATACATTGAAACTAGAGTTTTGACCAACTCTTGACACCCAAAAGACCAAAGACGGAGTGTCAAAAACGCGAAAACAAGAAACTTAAGATTCTGAGCACAATTTTGCATAAAAACTCGTAGGAATGCTTGAAAAGTAGTGCTCAAGACTTGGGGATGCCTGTGGATGAATTCTGCCAAAAATTTCATCAGTAGACATCTATGCGTATATAGGATGTCTCTAGGGCACTTTTGGCAGGGAATTTGGGAAAACTGAGGTTACTAGTGGGTTCAGAGGGTAGGTTTTACCCTAGTAACATATTGACTTGGGTGTTTTTCCCTATTTTTGTTGACCAAAAGCCAAAAGGCGGAGTCAGAGAACGTAAAATTTTTGCATAAGGCTTAAATTGAGTGATTTTTGCATGTTTTTGCAATTGTGAAGCATACTTGCACCTGCTGAGAGCATAAGGAAGCATCAGGGACACTTCAATCTCAAAAAATCAACAAGAGCAGACATCCTACGCGTAGGATGTCTACAGGGTGATCTGGTGGAAATTTTGAAATTCTAAGTTGACCAGTGTGTTCAAAAGGTAGGTTTTACCCTATTTTCACCTGGAAAGGGGAACTTGACCATATCTTGACAGGATAAGGCCAGATAGACTGAAATTGCTAGACATCCTACCCAAATTGTGCCAAGGCATTATTCCAAGACCAAAACCATAGGATGGCTGTAGGAGCATGATCTGCATGATATATTGAGTGACTGAGAGAGTTTTCATCTCATTTGGGGGAGAAATGGGGGTCCTAAGCAGACTTTAGCACTTTTGACTGAAAAAGACAAGAATAGCTAGTTTTGGGGTCTTTTGACATCCAAACCAAAATTTGAACATACCATTGGGTTACTGACATCAAGGGGAAGCTGTGGGACAAGTCTGGGGTCAAACAGGCCAACAAGACATCCTACACGTAGGATGTCTCCAGCTTGATTTAGGACTCCAAACCAACCTATGAGCACACCATAGTGATCAACACCTTAAGGAGAGTCTGTGATTCAAATTTGGGGCAATTCTGAGCAGTTAGACATCCTACGCGTAGGATGTCTAAGGCATAATTTTGAGACCAAAATTCTATTGTCACCATACCATGCTTTTATATAGCCTTAGGCAAGCCTCCTAGTCAATTTTGGTCCAATTTGGAGTTGATTTGACTTAGGAATTCATCAGAACGGACATCAGGCTTTTGGAACAGATTCTTGATCATTTGAACAACCTATAGGTGTCAGAATCAAAAAGTAAAAATAGCTGTGAGTTTAGAACATCAAGGAGAAGCGGGGGTGAAAATTTCAAGTCATTCTGAGCAAAAAGACATTCTACGCGTAAGATGTCTCAAGGCCATTTTTAGGTCCAAATGAAATTCTGAGCATACCATTGTGTTGCTGGACTTAAGGGGAGTCTCTGGACCAAATTTTGTTAAATTCTGAGCATATAGACATCCTACGCGTAGGATGTCTCTAGGCCAGTTTTAGGGTCCAACTGTAATTTTGACCATACAGAAGTGTTCACAGTGTCACAGAGATCCCAAATCTTCTTTTAAAATTGAAATTGAAACTGCATTTCACTGTTTTGGCCATAACTTTCACAAACGGTATCTGATCGGAAAAGTTTTTATATCAAAACGTAGCCTGAGAGCGGCTCTACAGATCTACGGCAAGCATTTAAATCAACTTTGAAAAAAACATCGTTTGAGCCCTCAAAATTGATCCGCAAGTTAGGGGTGTCTAAAAGCAACAATTTGCAAGAATTGTGACGAAACGGTTGCGGTTTTGGACATAGTTTCGACTTTTCCCTAACCAAAGCACTTGAACACAGTGGACTAAGTCTACTTGAACCAAGCAAAAGCTCTTAAGCCTAGAAATCATGTCTACCCTAGATTCAAACGCAGCTTACACAAGCTTGGAGATCCCGACGATAGAAGAATATCCTCCCACAATGGATCTTCCAAACTTGCAATTGATAAAGATCCATCATGTTGAGAGAGTTTGGATGATTGGTCATGAGAGTGAAGGACTATATAGATACATTGAAGACAATGAGGTCAATCTTTATAGGTGCTCAGATCCATACCTAGGAGAGATAACGGATTACAAGCTCTTATATGTCTACAGTCGACTGTCAATGGAGATCTATAGTTGTCGACAAGTATGGACGAGAATACAGAGTTGTAGAAAGCACAAATCCACAGACTGTACTAGAAAGAGGTGGATATTTGGTCAATGAAGGACCACAAATGCCTCCACCAAACACGATAATTCCTATAGGAATTCCAAGAAGAGAGCCACCAGGATTCCCTTCAAGAGCGATGACGAGAGAAGGATTGGGAGAGTCTTTGGTTAGACTTGTAGACAATCAACGAGTTAGACCATCCCAAGTCCAGAAATGGGTAAACAAAAAATACTCTGGAGATAAAGATTCGAGAGATCACGTAACGGCTTTTAAAAGAGTGATTAGAGCAGAGGAAGTTTCAGATTTTGCAACACAGTTTGCGGGATTTGGATTGACTCTAGAAGATGATGCAGCTACATGGTTTGACTCGGTGGAAAAATGGGATTTTGAGACCCTAGATGAGCTGTTTGAGGATTTTATTGAAGAATTCTTGCCAAAAGGCATTGCTCACAACACGGTTTCGCAAATCCATAGATTCAAACAGAAAGAGGATGAATAAGTACGCAAAGCATCATTACAGCTCAAGAGATATGTTAAGCTCTGTCCGAGAGCGAAATTACCTACGCAAGCACGACTGATGCTGATCCTTATCCAGGGAATGAGAGATGCGGGCCTTCAGAAGGATCTGCATATGATAAGGAGGATGACGCTAAACGAGTTGATCAAAGAAGCTCTTTATCTAGTGGATAACTGTGAGGCATACAAAGAAAAGGACTTAAAGAGTCAAGGAGATGACACATCCTCTCAGCACAGTGTTTCACAGATAAGTGAGTCCATTGCCAAGTCAACGGCACCTATTGAGCAAGAAAAGCTTATCGACGACTTGGTCAAGAGGTTGATTCCTCTTGTAAGGTCTGATTCGGGAGAGCCGAAGTGGTGTGAAATTGAGAGAAAATGGACGAACCATAGGGGGGAAGAGTGCTATTATAGCATGGAAAATGCTAGGGAGAGGTATGTACAACCTGTTCCAGAAGCACCTACTCCACCTAGATACATTACGGGGAATGCGCTAGGACCAGTAGGAGTTTTAAGGCCACAGCTTGTCTTAGGACAACAACCTCCGCTGCGAGGTGCTAGAATGCCGATAGACATGAGATACATGCCAATGATGGAAGCATCAAATAAACCAACGCCAGTACCAGCTACGATGTGGTATAGCAACCAAAGTGAGTACTACCCTTCGGAGCAACAAAATGTGAGAGAAACACATGGAGTGGTGAGGACAGTACAACCTCCACCTCCTGGGTTTCAGTCGAGCTTGCTTATAGCCAAGAGGAAATGCTAAAAGAATCTCCTCAACCAGAGATAGATTGTCACAAAAGTCGTGACAACCACTTGGTCAAACAATGTCCTCATACGGAGATCACTAAAGTAAATGCCTATTTTCTTGAGTGTGTCATCACTCACTTGATCCCTGATTGCCCGAAAAACCCAAACCAAATCAGGAAAATCAAGAAAAATGTATTATGGATTGTTCAGCTCCCTAGTAGCTCAGAAAATGAAAATGTTGTACCAGTTCAAGTGGTTACGAGAGCACAAGCTCAAAAAAAAGCTGATGAAAATCCAGATACAAAGAACACGGAAAGTGACACGAGTCCAAAGACAGATGATGGACCAAAGACAGACGCGCCTAGTCAGAACCAAGAGCAAACGAAATAGTTGGAAAGCTAGAAAGACTAGGATGAAAGCATGCAGGGAACGAGAGTAAAAATCCCTAGCTGAGAAGCTTAACAAAGCTGAGGAGAAGATAAAACAACTTAGAGAGGCCAATGAAGCCAATGACCTAAGAAGACGAGTAGACAAGACTGGTGATGAACAAGGAGTGTTTCTACCACCAATAGAGGAATTTGAGACTGGATCTCAAATGAATCTAGATGTGCGATCATATGGGGCGATAAAGGATCTGTACAATCTATGGATAGTCAACCCCATTTGCTAAGAACACTACTGTCCTACATGGGAGAGTACGAGACCAAGTCAGATGTGGTTGCAGTCCCATCACAGAGACTGTCTTCCAACAAGGCCATCGATTCAAAGGTGCTAGTAGATATTCTATCTACCCCAGTCACCTATAAAATAATGTTAGCCGAGTTGCTCAGAATAAGACCAAACATGTGGGCTAATGTGGGTAAATGTCTAGATAAAATTGGTGTAAAAACCCCAATGACTCAAATCGAGGAAGGCATCAAAGAGCTTGAAATGCCTCAACTAAATACTAGGCCAGTTCCATTAAACAAGGTAGGCGAGTATTACGAGGGAGAAGATGGAAACACCACCCTTCCTATGGAATTCATGGTGTAAAAACCATGGAAATCCTTGACAATGGAGCTGGTGTGGCCATTGCAACCAAAGAGGTTTGGAAAAAATGGGGAAAGCCTGCCTTGATATCCACACGAATGACCCTGCAGCTTGCAGACGGACACAAAGAAAAGCCCCTAGGACTGCTAGAAAACGTACTTCTTACTTCTTGTGGCATTGAATATGAACACACTTTTGCTGTTGTTGAATTTGGCAAGAAGAAAAACTATGACATCATTCTGGGAAGACCATTCATGCGACAATTGAAAATGGTCCAAGATTGGGGTTATGACCATATATACCTGAGACATATGGAAACCATAACAAAGATAAACTTGAGGGACCATAGCTATAGGGATGTGACGAGAACACCGGTTGAGGAGTTTGATTCCGCCACAATAGCAGGATCAGAACTTCCAGCTTGGTTAGGTAAGCCTAAAGAACTGTGGATGTGTGGAGCTTCACAATGTGGTAGCTTGAAACGTGAGGAATGTATCCTAGAGCGAGTTATAGAGGATAGGGACTATATCCCGGAACCATTTCCTGAAGAAGAGTTAGAGCCTTTTGGATGAGAACACATCTTGGCTACTCTGGATGTGTGCGCCGTGGAGGATGCTCCCACAACAAAGTTTTGTGATGAAAATGGCTATGATGTCATTCCTTATTTTGCAGTGAGTGTAATCCAGGATAACAAAGAGATCCAGACATCAACAAGCTCTCAAAATAAGGATCAAACAAATAAATGTGGAGAATCAAAAGATGAAGAAGACGACGAGTTCTATGACTTTGTAGAACACTTCGAGCTTCAAGAAGATCAAAGAACCAGGAATCAATGTCATTGCTACACGAATAAAGTGCATCAAAAGTGGATTCCAAAGTCATCACAAGCATCCTCATACATGGCTTCTAATAAGGATGCAAAGACTTAGCTAGGAGGAATACGACCAGAGAAACGAGCTAACAATGCTCTAATCAATGTCCTAGAAAAGTCCTCCAAGAAACTACCACCCACGAGCAAACAGACAGTAACTTTCCACTAGTAGCCAAAAAATCAAGGGAAAGTACAAGAAATCAACCTTGCTGAGGATAGTAGCGATAGTGATGAATCTTACGACGTCCCCTATCATCAACTCAGGCCATCACTATCACCAACCCCTTCAGCAACAACCATGACAGGTCAAAACAACAAGACAACAAGTCAAAGCCAAAAAGCTCGACAAATCTGGATTCCAAAAAGCCAGATCGGCCAAAAATAGATATGGATCAATAAGACAAAGATCTCTAATGACAAATCACAAGATCCAACACAAAAACAAAAACAAGGAAAGCGTGCACGAAAGGGTAAGAATATCACAAAGTCGCAAGCTTTCACAACTCAGGTTTGGGCTCCAAAGAAGTTGATTCAAGCACAAAAAAGTCAGGAATTCATTTGGATTCCAAAACAACCACAATATCAACTTTCAAATCCTGAATCCCGTCCCCAACCAACGTACTAGGGCTGAAGCAAAGACCACCGGCGACTCACACAACAAAAAGGTGGATCCCAAAGAAGTCTCTTCAAACACAAACGAAGCACGGGCAAGTATGGGTTCCCAAACCAGTGTCAACAACAAAACATCCAATAATCGCAAAGAAATGGGTCCCAAAGAAAAACAACAAAACTGTTGTCAGTGCATCGCCGCTTGAATTCTTACAATTCTTCCTAAGATTACAGTACAGTTAGAAGAGAGCAAGTCGCTTCAATCAAGCAACGATACAGGAGCTTCAAACACCATTACATTGCTTAGAATAGGAAGCCTCGCCAACAAATGCCAATAAGCAAATTTCTTATACCCACATCTTGCACAACATAAATCTTTTCCATGCATTGACTGTGTATGCATAATAGGGCTACATTACAAGGCCTGCATAGGCACAACTTTTAATTGCTCAGGCACAACACATACCCTTTGCGATACCCTGTCGTAAAGGATGACTCCAAATAGGAAGGGTGGAGGCATTTTGAATGCGGACCTAACATTATGACTATTAGAGGGCAATGTTTTGTGAGATGCATTGAATTTTTGTGTTTTATTGTGATAATTTTTTGACACAATTTAGAGTATATGCCCTCATAGTAGTGTTACAGAGGAGTATGGGGACAAAATCCATATATGAGCCCCTAGGGACATGTGTATAGTGTACATAGCATTTAGATTTCTATTTGAATGATTTTTCTTTTGTTGAGTTGTTTTAAGATTTTCTTTGTTTATTATTAAGAAAAAATAAAAAAATCCATAATCCACATGAAGAAAAGACTGACGAGAGGCCGGAGCACTACAAAGAGAAGAAGGTACAGGAAAACGATGAAACTTCATGAAGTATGTCTCAGCAGCCACTACAACAGCCGAAGAACTTGTCACAAAGCAGTGTCAACATGCAACCGACAAGTCATACAAGTCAGAGTCGAGTAGCTAAGCCACAAAATGAGTGAGGTGTTAGTCCCAAAGCTTCAAGTAATATTCTCTGTGGTCTAAGCGTCTTAGCTATTCTAGGTACTGCTCAAGCTGGAAGAGTTGAGCATATTTACGTTGTGTCGCTCATGCTGGTATAGGTGAGCAAAAGAGTTGAAGTCTAAATACTTAAGTCTGGTGAAGTGAAGGATCAGGTCCAAAAGACACTCATGTACTGAGCACAGTGAGATACGAGTGGAGAAACTTCAACATCGACAACCCTTCTTGGAAAGGTGGAAGCTATTGAGACATCTTTTGATGTCACATGTGCTACAGTTATTCCTCGAACGTCCATCATCTCCTTCTTTCACATTGCATGCTTTTGTTGACTAATTTCTCATATGCATATAGAGTGTCCCATAATTGGCACTTGCATCAGGCACTCTTTCCATGTTTCACGCAAGCACTCACCTTTCATGAACATGTACTTCATGTTCAACTGCTCAACTCCAATAAGAGCGTATACCAAAGGCATTTTTTTTCCCACCGAGTTTTTTCCCTTTGGTCATCCAGGTTTTAGACCCTAATCTAAAGACACCTATCACCATCCTCTTGTACATATTCCTTCTACATCAACAATAAGGAAATGCTACTCAAATCAATTGACAAATGAATTGGAGCACCAATTTCAGATCATAGCATAAATCTCCTCAATGGCGAGTCGAAGAATGGTCTACAATGACAAAGCTGCAGACAACACTAACAACATGATTTCACAGGAACAAAGAAGTCACCAATGAAAAAGAGCAGACATAAGGGTAATCAGAGGATCTCAAAAGCTTGTCCTTGATAATGCGCATCGAATGTTCGGCAGGGTTTTGAACCTCAAATTAGCATAATTAAGTCCTGGATTCGGTCTGACAGACAGACTTTGCATTGGATTGCAACTTGGCCTAAAGAAGTTAAGGGTTTAGCCATACAATTTCTACAAAATCCTTACAAAGTTATCATTGGCTCACAAGATCAGAAAGCCAATCACTCAATTCTACAGATTGTAGAAGTTGTTTCTGAGAATCACAAATACTCCGAATTCATAGATTTACTGGAGCAAATGATGGATGGAGCTTTCTCTATCCATGATGATAAGAGTCAAGTTAAACGACATTGGGTTCTTTTTGAATTTAGATCTGGCAATAGACCTATAATGACAGAAATAGATGCTGCAGCTCGGAGCGTGGATGTGAAAGACATAAAGTTCGTCATCAATTATGATTTTCCTGAATCATGTGAAGACTATGTACATCAAATTGGACGAACAAGACAAGCTACTGCAAAGGCTACAGTCTATACTTTCTTTCCAACAACAAAACGACAGCAAAGACCACATCGCCATCGACAATCAGGTCATGTTGGGGACGACACAACATAACTCAATTTTCGTACCAAAGTCTTATCTTTTGCGAGTTATGAAATGCTGCGGATTATGGCTATAAACGTCATTTGTAATGAGTAGTTATTCTAGTTTCAGAAGCCGGGGTGCAATGGCACTTCCAGATTGTAAATACAAAGCCATTTGACCCTTTCAACCCCATTTTTGGTTAAACCTAAGGTAGCCTTAGTATATAAGGTACATAGGTCATTTTGTAAAGATACTTTTATCATAATCAAAACTTTAGCGCTGCCGTCTACTGTGTGTGTGAGAGAAAGAGAGTGAGCGTGAGCTTTATCCTCTCGCTATGCCCGACTCGTTCAACACATTGGAGATTCGACTGCACCATTGATGTAGGCTCGAGGAGAGCTACGCGACAATGCCAAGCATTCCACGCGAGACGAAGCGCACACGCCGACGCATCTACGAGCTATTTGTGGTCATAAGTGTATCAAACGATGTCTGTTTTCTGCGTGCTAGTAGTCTATAGAATTGTGGCGGCAAAAGCTACGCATAAGTTCTCATAAATTTCAGTTTTGGGCACTTTCAAAATTCTGTTCTATCATCCTACGCATTTTCCGCAAACGGGTTTAGAGTGAGGGTTTTGAGTGTAGAAGCTTAGGGACAGGTGTATCCTAGTGAGGGGATGGTGTTCCTTAAGTTTTGTATGAATCTGGCATGATTAGGTGAGTTACCTTTCGTATGTGTGTATGTGGCTAGGTGGTGTAGTTGAGAGCAGTGAGGTTCTTGATTCTGGTTTAGTTGGCCTTCCAGAGTATTGTATGTGTAGGATGGTCTCAGCCTGACAAGCTAAAGAGATTTCCTCCGTGTGCCTATCATGTCATCTGTGTCCTCGATTGACATTATGTTGATCTAGGTAGTGTTTGCATGCACTTCATGGGTGTGTGAGTCGCTTCCGTCCAATAGCAACACCATTTTGCTGAGGTGTATAAGGCATTGTACATTGGTGTTTTATCCCATGACTAGCCAGAAATGCATTGAATTCATGAGACATATACTCTCCCCCTCGATCGGAACGGAGGGTGCGCATAGTACATTTCAAGACATTTTCAGCCATAGCCTGAAATTGTTTGAAGCACATAAAAACTTCGGACTTCGCTTTAAGCGGAATTACCCATGCATGCCTGGAGTAATCATCAATGAAAGTCACGAAGTACAGGTAATTTCCCAAGGACGGAGTTTGCATGGGCCCACAAACATCACTATGCACAAGCTGCAATCTGCATGTGGCCCGAACTGAACCATCCTTTGGAAACTTAGAATGCTGCATCTTACCCAAAATACAGCCTTCACATACATGTTTGACAGGTGTTTCAAGAGGTGGCAAAGAAGCATTCATACCAGATTTTTGCAAACGCAGCAAACTGGCAAAATTCAGATGTCAAAAATGTGCATGCCAAAGTTTTGCATCTGAAATAGCCCTTGAATCTGCAAGAGCATTTGCAAAATTTTGTCCACACTTGTCATACAAAGTGAGCTTATATAGCCCACGACACAAAAGGCCAGATGCAACAATTTCATCACCAAAACTAAGATCATGAACTGTACATCTGTCATCCACAAATTTGACTATAAGTCCAAGTCTAGCAAGTGCAGATACAGACAAGAGATTCTTCTTGATCCCAGGTACATAAAGTGCATCAACAAGTGTGAAAGAACTGCCATTAGCAGCAGTAAGCACAATCTTTCCAACTCCTTGAACTGGATAAGAGGCATTGTTGGCACAAGTGACTGAATTCCCATGAGGGACAGACTCGAGAGAGGTAAAAAATTCACGATGTGAGGTAATGTGCTTTGTAGCACCACTGTCGAAATACCACACATGTGAATCTGCAGCAACTGACAAGCATGCATCATGGACAACAGGATTGTAAGTGCACTCTGTGCTAAAAGACCATTCTATATCAACATCAGCATTACAGTCTCCTTTCACAGAAGACTCAACAATGGCTGCATTTGTACTAGAACCAACATTTGCAGTGAACCACCCTCTTTCTTCTTAGCCTCTTTGGCCTTCAACTTAGGACACGACTTGATCAAGTGATCATTAGCTTTACAATAATGGCAACGCATCTTCTTTTTGCCCTTATCACTAGAATTGCTAGACGAAGTGCTGCCAGCAGAAGCATTAGGAACATTATTTTTGCCACTCACAGCAGAACCATAAGAAGTGGCTGCATTGCTGTTACCACCCTTTCTTTGAGAAGCAATAAAAGCCTGTTCAACTGCACACTGCCTAGTCCTGTTTTTTCTGGAAAATGACTCTTGCAACAGCAATGTGCATAATGCATCAAACTTGACAACTTCAAGATTTCCTTGGGTCATCAGTCTCCAAGTACTAGCAAAATTCTGGTAGGAATCTGGTGAGGCATCAAGAACAGTCTGCACAAGGGAATTGTCTGAAATGACTTCCACCTGTAGAAATAATCTTCTCATTGATATCCTTGACACTAGCAAGGAAAGTGTCCATATCATCTTCCTCATACATAATCTTCGACTCCAACTCTTTACGCAGCAATGCAATTTTAGCCTCATTGCGGCTTGCATAAAGACCAACCAAAATATCCCAAGCCTGTTTTGCAGATTTTGCTGAACGGATGTGAGGAACAATGGTGCGCTTCACAGACAACGCAATTAATGCATGAGCCTACGGATCCTTAACATCCCAATGAGCTTGTTCTGCCGTAGGCAAAACAACTCTAACAGCAGCAATCCTTGCAGCAAGACTTGCAATATTCTCAACATCACCTACATCTTCAGAACTAGGACGTACATCAATGCCCTGCACAATGTTCCAAACACCCTTTCACACAAGAACATGTTGCATCATATAAGCCCACATAGGGTAGTTGTCCCCATCCAACCTGTCCTCAACAGCAAACATCTTGAACACATCTGTGTTGTTGTTGTCAGCCATGGTAAATGCTGCACGTGATGTGAAAACTACCCAAAAATAGGAGAAACGGAGCGAGAACAACACGTGCTATATAGCACAAACCGTAGAAGACTATAGGTCACCTGTTATGCAAAAAACAACACTGACAGAAATTCTGCACAAAATGACAAAATAGCTTGTGCAGTACTGCCTGTAGTGGAAACGGAGGCCGAAATGAGCCCAAATAAAAAATCTGAGCAGACCAAGCTCTTCGAGCACTCCTGAAATATTTTTCGACCTATGAACGCTCGCCAAAGCTCACTAAAATTGGAGAAAGTGAGCAGGCATGTGTTGGAGCAGCTGGTGACTAAGCCCGGGAGGACGCAACGTGCTCTGATACCAGTTGTTGGAATTAGGGTTGCAGAGAAATGCACACAGCTTGGAGAAGATGAAGGAAGCTCAAGGCACACAATGGAGAGTGTATTACTTAGTGTGCAATGGAAAGATAGATAGCCCTAGAGTGATGGGAGTATATACAATGCACGGGGGAAAAAACCTCCTAAAGAGGGAAAAAATGCCCCGGCGGTCCTAGTGTGTTCACACACATCACTACACATGTATATGGTAATAGGATACTCACAAAACAAACTTTCATAGGTAACCCAATTTGAATAAATTTGGAAAAAAATATGATTGAAAACTCTGGTTATGCCACTGAATTAGAAGGGGATGATGGCCTTCTGATCCGCATAATAGTAAAAAATATATATATCTTAGATAGTAGTTTAAGTAAAAAATGTTTTAAGTAGGACAAGGATAACAATTGATAGGTTTGTCAACACCTATAATACATATTCAAGGCTAACAAATCTGTTGTCTTGTTTATATGGATGCGGGTGAGCATTCTATCTTTATTTTAAGAGTTTTTTGGCTTAATTGTTGTCCAACTTTGAAGAGCCTTGCCGATTCAACCTAGATGACCATCATAACTTTATTTCTTGTGTATAATATCATTGGAATGATGCAACATTCTTATTAAATTCTACAATAATGAATCTAAGACTAAGTCATTTTTGTACAAGTCTCTATCCTGTTATCTAAATCTGATTGTGTTTTGAACATTATGTTATTTTTTGTATAGCTATTAAGTCTAATATATCAACACACACTCACACACACACCCACTACAAGTGCTATTTATTAAGCCGACTTTTTGAATATCTTTAAAAATAGTCTTTTATAAAATGGAGCCTTAGCAGGGGCTCATGTCTTGATCATGTAAGGATCTTGTAACATTTAATGGCCTAGTAACTTGTGTGTAGCGGAAAATAGCATGAACATAGTGATCATTTCATTAGAATAGATTGCTAATGTGAATAGCAAGAGTGCTTGGGTGGAGAGAGCAACAAAAAGTATAACACCTAGTTAGATAGCATGAACAATACTTCAAAAGAGAGAGAAATTAAACTATTGACAACAGTTGAGGACCAGATTTACATGGAGACGGTCCCCCCTCCAAAAGGCTTTGTATTATGGTTTCTCCCATCAAGAGTGAAAGGCATAGGGAACTGGAACATGCTCATCACCACCCAACCATGCCCTATATAGACCCTTGGCTTGCTAAATATAGGGACCCCCTTGATTGCATGTCCGTCCTAGCCCTTGGCTGTGCCTGGTCCTACCCTTGGCATGACATTACTCCCCCCTTGGAGAAGCGTCTTCGTCCTCGGAAACAAGAGTGATGATATACTAATGTTTTCTATAGTGGCATTCTTCATGGATCCAGCTGTTTGGTTGACTGGAACACGGTTCAGCAAGAGGTTCAATGAGACCAAGAGTAACATCTTGGTTTTTCACATTGTTGTCCATTTGCAACCATCTTGTGTTACCATTCCTATCCAATCATAGTGTGTAGACTCCATTTAGAACACACATGAGTATGCAAAACGAGTTATCACACAAAGATGTACCCTAAAGAGTACCTCTTTTCACTTTCCATGAAAGTACCTTGCTAACATAACTCATCAACCAAGTTTAAGTCCTTGACTTGTTTTCCAATTTCAACAGTAAACAACCCCACCATTACTAGTGTTAAAGGTTGAGAACTTGATTTATACATGAAGAGACTACACCTAGTTGCAAACATGCTTTAACTTATGGTAAGCAAACTCCAAGCAGAGCAATAAATTCTTACTAATTGGATCGCTTGGTGCTAACGTACGCACTTTGCATATCCTTCATCACAAGATTACACTTTGTAATTTGCCTATCCCCTTGGATAACTGCCAATACTGAGGTGTTTTCCTCACGATTTACAGACAATCCTCCCAGATGGCCCGTAAACGGGGATCACAATATCATACACCATTGCTGAGCGAACAACAATGTCTTGATGAATAACCATCTTGGTTAACGTGAAAAATCCACACGCACTCAAACCAAGCCATGACCTCTATTGGTGATTGGCAGATCCAAAAGTAAGCTCAGAGAGATACTGCACATAGAGTGCAAAATCCTTCAGAAGTAACGGATGTGATGAATATGCACATCCGTCTTGCTAAATACTCTCTGCTGCAATCATTTGCAAGCCTTGCTAAAACGTTTGAACCATAATAGAAGGTGAAATATTAATCACTTCTAGGGACAAACAATGAAACTTTCTCATTAACAACTTAGAGCCTTGCTATATGTGTAAACAACCATTTGTAATGTTGTCTAGCAGTACTTGTACATGAACAAGTCATTCTAAGTATCCGATAATTTTTTCCCATCGAAATTTCTCCTGATACATCGTGCTGAAAATGGTCTAGAAAATATATTTGACCAGCACTTAGGGACTTTGTCGTGACACATACTTGAAATAATGGGCGCCAGTGTCAGTCTAGAGACTCATATTCTCCACATGTGGAATATGTCTCATGTAAGTATGTTTAAAAAAGAACATCCTTCAAGTACAAGATGTACTTGTGTGTAGAGGTAATTATAAACACTCCATGACAAGAGTGAGAGGGACCCTCATTCAATGCTCCACACTGGCTAAACCGAACTCCTTAAGTCCCTAGACCATGTTGGATCCCATGTGACAACATGTGCCAAATCAAATCCGAAAAGTGGATTCATAACAGCATAATGTACGTTGGACACTATGGCCCAAAATACTTGTTCCGACATACCCTTGG
>NC_140956.1:2502500-2557500 GCF_014529385.1 Adiantum capillus-veneris
CTGCACGGGGAGAGATTCAAGGTCTCGCATTACCGAGAAACGGCCATCTACTGGCCAAAATGTTCGTAGATGATTCGCTCCTTTTCTTGAAGGCGTGCCCTCAAGTTATCACAGGAGAGCTCTGGAGATTGTGCAAACATTTTCTGTGGCCTCGAGATCCAAGTGCAATATAGAGAATTCAAGACTAATCTCCCTGTCGGAGAATGACTCTTTTGACCCTGTAGTCTAGACAAGAGATTTCAAAGGGTCCTTGAAAAAATAAGCTCAAAAATGAGAAGATGGGAGTTTTTTCTCCTCCCCTTCCAAAGCCGGATTAGAGTGATTAATGCTTTTATGATCCAGTATATTGCTTTCCTCAGCCATGTGCTCAAGATGGCTAAGTATAACTGAAATAATTGTTAAAACCAGTGAAAAGGTTTCTTTGGAAGAACAACACAAAAACCTCCCAGCCATGGCAGTGGGCTAGATGGGAGGTAGTTGCTTGCCCGGTAGACCAAGGAGGACTCGGCATTCTTAACCCTATATCCCATGTTGAGGCCCTTTGTGCCAAATTTATGGTCTTGTTGGCTAAAGAGGACCAAGCTTGGGCTATATGACCAAGGAAATGCTTGATGCAGTAAAATTGGGATCAAAAGGGGGAAAGTGAAAGGGGATTTTGATGCACGAAGTGGTCTTATCTTAGATCTGGTGGACTCTCAGGGGAGCTGATGAGGAAGTGCAAAAGAGAAGCTAAGGTTTTGGAATGGGGGGAAGCAACTAGATACTTTAAGAAATCCATTTTTCACTGGTCCCCTTGGCTCTCCAAAATCTTGGGACCGTTGCAAAGCCCCTATTGGACAGAAATGGCCAGAAATGTGAATAACAAGGGGCTCGTTCGACTAGAGAAATTATGGGATGGCAATAGGAAGTGCTGGAAAACTGCTGACTCTTTAGCCATCCAATTTCAACTAAATGGATTTGAGATCTTACTTGTCTATAGGGTGATGAAAGAGCTTGATAAGGTGGTAATTCCAATTTGTGAATTCAAATTTGAATGGGACGCTTGGAGATAGCCAAGGAGTAGCCTCTTTTGGAAACCACATTCTAAAGGCATTTACCATGCATTAATGCAGGAGGCTAATTGGTGTAGCCCCCTCAACAAATTATGGAAGAGGCACTAGAAGGAAAAATGGTGGGAGGGGGTCATGGAGAACATCTGGAAGCCAAGTTGGCCTCAGTATATGAAGATATTTCTGTGGAAAGTGATGTGGGGTGCTCTACAAACGGGCGTAAAGATATAAGAAAGAGGAATCGGGTCAGATTGTTGCTAAGGGTGCAGAAGATCTAGTGAAGACTAGCCCACCTTTTCATGGGACATCAGGAAATCAATGGCATGGTTGGGAAAATATGCAGGGATTCAAAGGACATGGCAAATTAAGTTCTTTAAGTCTGATATGTTCTTTGGTAGTAACAGGTTGGGAAGTCCTGCTCTTTTTGTCTGCACTCAAATAATCAGGTAGTACTACTTCTTTCACCATATTTGGCAAGCACTGGGAACGGCTACGTGTTTGAGGGGGATCTGGCTGTGGCAAGCTTTTGTAAAATCATACAAGAGAGCAGAGTGACAATCCACATTATTGGAGGCAAACAAGCCTCAGAGGACTGGTCTAGAACAATACATGTCATGATGACATCTTGTGATAAGTAAAGCCTAGGAGTAGTTGTGGTTTCTCTGTCAAGCAGAAAACTTGTAATACTTTGACTCAAGGCTTGGTCTGAGCTCGAGGCTGATGTATATTTTTGATGTTCTTAATACTATCCACTCACAATTGTGAGTTTTGCAAATAAAAATAAAAATTAAAAAAATTGGGGTTTAGTCTCAAAAAAAATTTGATGGTGTACATAGGAATAATTTCTTAAATTCTAAAATTTAATGGCCATTGTCTTTCCAAAAGTAAAGTTGAGACATCCTTCAATTAAATTAAGGAAAAGAAAGAAGATATGTTGAGTTCGGTTAGGTTTTCGGTGCCATTATGGAGACTTACCTTAAATGTTATTTTCATTTTAAAATATTTAATGAATCTTTCTATTTTACCTTTCATTTCACATCCTTACATGGCTTGACTTCACTTGCATTCTATTCTTTTAGAATGCTAAAGTGAAGCTTCACCTTGCATAATTCTAGTAAATTCTATACATATACATACATACACACATACATATGTTTATTTATTTTACACATACACACACACACACACTAAATGAGCAAACCACGGTAGGGAAGAAAAAATGGTGAAATATGTGAGAACTTAGTTCAAAAAATTTGCAAATTCAAAAATTCGACTATTATTTTCGGTTTGCTTCTTTGCAAGGAGGAAACTAATTCCTTTAATAAAAGAGATATTCTTGAACAATGCTTTACCTTATATAATTCTAGTTAAACTTAACTTAATGATTTTATCATTTTCTTATTGGTTTAGAAAGCCACCGTGACCCTTTCACTTGTTTAAATACTTTGAAAGGTTAATAATTGAAGGTTTAAAAAGCTCACAGGTTCCAAGATTCCATGCTCTAGAGAAATGAGACATTTTGTATGGTTTTCTTTGAAGTGAAGCTGTGAGTGACACGAAGAGGGTCTCTCCTTCCTTAAAAATTTTAAGCTGCATTATATTTAGTATAGATTCTCCGAAATTCCAAATGTGCATTCATTTTTGGCTTTCTAAAAGAAGACTTAGAGGAGAGTTGAGTTAGGCATACTTTCAATGTTTTCAGTGATGATTTACACTTACCTTGAATATTATTTTGATTTTAAAACATTAAATGGATCTTTTTATTTCACATTTCATTTCACATCTTTACATGGCTTGACTTCACTCTGGCATTCTATTATTTTAGAATGCTAAAGTGATGATTTAAACTTTCCTTGAATGTTATTTTGATTTTAAAACATTAAATGGATTTTTTTATTTCATCTTTCATTTCACATCTTTACATGGCTTGACTTCACTTTAGCATTCCATTATTTTAGAATGCTAAAGTGAAGCTTCACCTTGCCTAATTCTAGTAAATTATAAATAAATAAATATATATATATACACATACATATATATATATATATATATATATATATAGAGAGAGAGAGAGAGAGAGAGAGAGAGATTAATGAGTTGTTTTTATTTATTATTTTATATATAAAGAGAAAACCATAACAAAGGGAAGAAAAATCGATGAAATATTTGAGAACTAAGTTAAAAAAACTTGCAAATTTCAATTTTTTTGCTAGTATGTTTTATTTTCTCTTTGCGAGGAGGAAAAACAATCTCTTAATAAAAGAAACATTTTTGAACAATGCTTTACCTTATATAATTATAGTTAAACTCAACCTAAGGTAAGTAGTATGTAGTCTACTTTATGTAATATGTACTAAACTCTATATTATTGGTTTTATACAAACTAAGAACTATATAATATGTGTTTTGTAAATAATGGCACCTAAGAGGGATAGCAAGAAAAGAAAACCTCCAGTCTCTCTGTCAGTAGGCATGAAGCTTAGGTCCAGCTGTATTCCAAAGGGAACTATCGATCAAGAGGCCTCATCACCAGTCCAACATTTAGACACTCCATCCAATAAAAAGAACCGGATTCTCAAAAGGTGTGTTTTTATTGATGATGATGCTCAAGTTTATGAAGACTTCAACAATGTCGAAGATGATGTAGAGATCACAGGTAAATTATTAGTGTATGTTATAAATTTATGTTGGTGTGTAGTTTGTATCATAAATTTTGCAATGGTTGATTGTTAAATGTAATGGACAATTTTTTTGGTTGAGAAAGTTGGGTGAAAAATAACCATACTTAAACTCCTTATATTCCATTTGGAAGATTCGGAAAGGGTGGACCTGTTTTTTTTAACTTCATATTATTATAAAAGTTAATGAACATATGGAGGATACAAGGTCCTTAAATCTCATGTGAGAGCCCTATATAGGGTGTACGGTTTTTCTATATAAAAAAAGTGGTCTTCGTACAAAGGAGACTCTGGCAAAATTTTTGTTAAATCATATACTTGTGACTATCTAATCCTAATTGCATATGTTTTTTGGATTGTACATCCCTATCATTTGTTTTCTCTTTGTAGAGACCAATGTGCACATTGAAGATCGTCAAGATAGTGATCAAGAAGGGGATGATGAGAATAAGCATTTCAAACACCTAGGCAAGAAAATTTTGCTTGGCTTCATGAAAGATGTTCTAAGTCAGTTTTACGTCAAGAAGAGAACATTGCCTCCTACTGTTCCACTTTGTCGACTCATGGTGCATGAGGCTATTAGGTTTGCTAGAGATGATGTAGAATGGCTCATTTTCTCATTTGATTCTGTTGGGTATTTAGAAACTATGGGAAATTTTCTTGTGTCGGTTGGGGATTCTAGAGGAGATACCATTCCCGTGACTATAGTGGATTTGGAGGAATGGGGACCAGTTTGGCGGGAAAGAAATATTGAGTTTGAGAGAGCACTTGGTAAAGAGTGGCAAAATCTCAAAGGAAAAATGTTTCTCATATGGGATGGCAACCATAGGCTAAAAACTTGGTGGAAGAGAATCAATGACAGTGAGATCTTTCCCCCTTTTCTCTTTTTTATTGTAAAACTTTGTTTTTACAAATGATGATTTTTTTTTCCTATGATAGAGTACTCAGACAATGCTCAATACCATGTTAGTGTTTGTTGCCACTTCCTTGAGTTGTCTAGATCAAAACAAGTGAAGTTGCTTCTTGCACTTCACACTTCCAATGCGTAAGTTTGTTAATCGCATATTGACTCTCATGTTTTTACAAATGATGCTTGTGTTCAACTCTTTGTTTTCTTTTTGATAAAGCGTCAATACTTCAAAATTTGACACCCAATATGAGAGGATAGGCTGGGTGGAGATGACTGTGGAGGCAAGGTATTACCATGGTGTTGCATCATGGTACAACACTCCACGTGGATTGATATCTCAACTTGTGTGGAAGGTGATACCTACACTACATGTTTGTAGATTATGTCCAAATGAAGAGCAAAGCTTGATGCACTTGGGCTAAAGGATGTTGAAGAAAAAGAGAGCTAGACAAGGCCACAAAGGTAGAAGAAGAATAGTTGAAAGATAGGGGATACAAGTACCTATCAATCACCAATCCTCTTAGTGGTAATTAGTTCTTCAAGTTTCCATTAGCATTGAATGGGATGAACCTGGCATGCTTAAGATCACTAGAGATGATAGAGATAATCTCTATTGTTTGACAAGCTCAAAAATCACTTCTGAGAGGTAATGAAGCTATTAGTTTCTCATTTGATAATTATGTTTGTGCTATTTTATTTTTTTATATGATTAATTGATATGTTGTTCTTATTTATTGTAGAAAGAAGATAATTTTGCACGTCATGAGTCTCACTAAGGATCCACAATATCTTCATTTTGATGACTACAAGCTTTCTAGAAGCTACATGAAAAAGAAAACTTACATTAGGAAGGGAATGGGGTATAGGAGGGACTCTTTATTTGGCAGTTTAAGGAAATGCTTAAAGCTTATCTAACCAAGCCTAAATGAGAGGGCAAAAAGGCCTATGCTGAGATTTTAAAAAATACCATTTGTATATTTTGTATTTTGAAAATAAGCTATTTTAAGACAAAAGAGAGGTGGGGTAACTGAATTTTAAAATGTCTTTTCCCCATCTCTCTCCACTCTCTCAAACATATAAAACACTCTCTCTCACTTAGTTCTCATTAAAAGAAGCACTTTTCAGCCCCCTGCCAACAAAGCAGATTTTGCATATTCTCTCACTGCAATCTCTCTATAAATGTGAGCCAAAATTTCTCTTTCCCCCCCTTTTCTCTCTTGTCACTTCCACCTCCCAATCATCAAGAGGACACTCTATGATGCCTACATCTGAAAGAAATTGCAGATCCTCCAAGGCTGCAGATCTACTCTCTCTCTTACTCTCTTCCTCTCTCTCTCTCTCTCTCTCTCTCTCTCTCTCTCTCTCTCTCTCTCTCTCTCTCTCTCTCTCTCTCTCTCTCTCTCTCCCCTCCCAATCCAGCTTCAGGTGAGAGCAATGGAGAACTCCACTACAAGCCATGCTTAACATTAGCGACGCTCATACTACGACGCTCAAACATGAAAATGCACGGCGTCGCTATCTGCGTCGCTATGAGCGTCGCCATGTTAAAAGTAACATAGAGACGCACATAGCAACGGTCATAGCGACGCACATAGCAACGCCGACAGGGCTAAAAAAAAATACCGAGAGCGTCTGAAAACTCGGATCTTAGATCTGAGTTTTCGACGCGCTGTCGAGAAATTTGCGGTCTTGCGAGGAAAGCACCGGGCTTATGGCTGTGAGAGTTTGTGAGAGAACTCAACAAAAACCATATGAAGGAGTTAAACCATAGATGCCATGGAGACTAGGGTTTGAAAAAAAGTGCAATCAAAGAAGACTCACTCTTTCTCTCTTGCACTCACACACACAAAGAAAGAACACAAAAGAGAATGTCAAAACAATACGAAAATGAAAACATCAAGGCTATGGTCATATCGTATCATGGGTAATATGAAAGGGTTAACAGATGAGTTAATGGCATTCAATCTTGGCTGGCCAAATAGGCTACGAATTGTTCTTTGGAATTGTAGTTTTGTGCTTACCATAATATATATATTTTGTCTAGTGATTGGGATTAATTGTGTGTACAAATCCTCTTGGTTCATAGCAAGATAACTCGCTTACGTCAAAAGAAAAGTTATAGTCTATGAGAGGTAGTATGATGGGATCCGGTGATAGAAGTATTTCATTAAGCCTTTCTGGGCCAAAGAGAAACACTATACGTTGTTGAAAGTGTATTTTACGGCTAATCCATACGTTAATTCTAATAGATCGTACAGAGTGAAAGCGATAGAAATGATCATCATGTGGGTTATTCATCTAGGATAGTATGTGAGAAATGTAGATATGAGAGAAGTGAAGAGATGAGAAGTTTCCCTCCCAAGCCCTATTCTTGCCCGTAGGCAATAAGGATACTGCGGGGAGCGATGTACCTATAGAAAAGAGAACCTAGAATTTGCAGAGAGGATGAATTACTAAGAATGAGAGAGATAGGTTTAGTTAAGGAGATGAGATTAGATACATATATATATATATGTCGGATTAGAGATGAAAAAGAAAACAACAAGAAATCAAGAAAACATCAATGTAGAACACATCTTGCTTGACAAACCCTTCGGCACCATTATTGATGGAGAGAGAAGAAGAGGGGAGCACTCCACTTTGATTGATACGCCAAGTACAACACCTTCTTTGATTAGAGTTGATCTTCCAAGGATAGCGTACAAGAATGGCTGTCTTCCTCTAGGAGAAAGTTTAGGCTTGGGCATATGCTAATGGGGCTAAGTACAATTAGGCATTACTACTCACTCCCTCAAGAATTCCTCTCATCAATGGCTTGAATGCTTGAGTTACTTTTCAAGGAAGAAGAGGTCCCCTTTTATAGGTGAAGGGAACCCCCAAGGGTTTACACAAGAAGAGAGGAGCCAGTGTGAATAGGAATTGGAAAAGCTGGAAATGAGTTGTCCCTGCATGATGTGGACAGACTAGGGTCCAGTATTTTGATCATATCTCCTCAACCGTGGCTCCAAATGAAAGCATGAAATTGCTCCTTGACAAAGTTTTGTAATCATGCTTGCAATAATGCATTAAAATAAATGTATCTTTGAAATCATGCCACCTAGTGTCCCACTAGGATTTGATTCCCTCCTAGTAGCTATTTAAAAAGAAATATAAGAAAAGTATAAAAAATACATAGAATATATATATATTGGAGTTTACCCTAGATATAGGATCTAGCTAGGGTGTGAGATGATAATGAGATAGTAGAAATAAAGAATCAATGCTTTTCGCCCCAAGTTAAAGAGGCGGAGCTATTGAGCTTTTCCCATAGTATTTTCTGATGGTAAAGTAAGGATAGGTTACCCTTGAGAAAAATAATAGGATGAGATAGAAAGATTATTATTATACTTAAATATGCATATGTACATTATAGGAAAGATAATTATGTATCTAAAAAAATTACAAGATAACTCTTGTAGGATGCGTTCCCACTATGTACGTGTCACAACAGGACAGCCACCCCCTCTAAACCTGCACATCCTCTGGCATGTGCCAACCTCATGGTAACTTGTGAAAGCAATTGTATCCTCTGTTATCCCATGACCTCCTCTAGGATCATATGGGTAACTCAAAAACTTGTATTGTACTAAGCATTGAGATTCTCCGCATCTTTTAATTCCTCTCGGATCAGAAGGAATTTTTATATACATCTGTCTCCAAAACATTTGTAACAAATCTCCATTATGGGCAAAATCTTCATGACGTAGAGACATAAGTTCCTCATCCTCCTCTTCAAAAAACACTTCCAGGCTTCCTGTAATATACTTGAAAGATTTTCGAAACTGCGCTTCAACCTTCTGACCAACCTGTAAATCCATATGTACCTCTTTCGCATAGAAGTCTGAATCTGCATCTTCATTCTCAAAAGAATCCTCTAGATAGCCTTTCTCAACATCGAGAGAAACCTCAAAAATGTGCATGGTAAACCTCTCATCAATTCTCTCACCTTTTACCAAATACCTCTCCAGCTTTATAGCATAAAACTTTGCATACTTCTCAAATATGGTGTCTAATTCCCTTTCCAAATCATCCTGGTAGGTATGCTCCCAGTCACTTGTAACCGACTGCTCAAAAACCTCCTTGGAGTTAGTCTCTGACACAATATCTTCACCCCTTCTTCCTTTTTGACTCATCGCTAAATTATCTTCAACTGAATCATGTCTCCACTCATCTAGGGAGAACCCTTCTTCATTACATGACTCTGGTGTCAGCATAGAGCTAGCATCCTCTTCTTGCTTCAAGGAATCACCATGTATACCCTTCCTATCCATAGTAGATAGATGCTCACAAACCTACTTGCAATTTATAACCTGTGACACAAGACCTAAATCCATTTTATGCCTCAGATATTTTTTGCATACCTGCAGGCAACCGAATTTCTTAGAACCTTGTATAGTAGGCACTTTATGGCAAGCATCTTTATTTGCATCTTCACACAGATAAGAAATATCACCTCAATCACAGACCATATCCCAAGAGGTTTCTTGCTCTTATACTCTATCCTCTGATGTCACTTCAACCTGTATAGCATAACCAAACACTTCTCTATCTTTGATTTGTGAATCTTGAAGATTCATAGCTTCATCCGCAGAACCCCAATCCTCATGCAGAGAATCTACATCTGTCATTCCTTCCTCTACCATGGAATTGTGAAATCTTGCTTCATCTAGCTCTAAATAAGGCACAATTTCATGAGTCATCTGCATCACATCTGCTACCCCATATATACAAGACATACATATTACTCTGTCAATGCACTCCTCTTCTTCCACCTCGTCTAGCTGAGGTACTTCACAATCCGCAATGCTACTAGCAGAGCTATACTCACAAAGGAAGATATTTTCAGTCACCCCCTCTAAATTAGCACTTTCACAGCTAGGCATATCCATTTGGGTAGTACCACATGCATCAAACTCGCATAGGAAAGCATTGATAATGACTTCTTCATCCTGGTATATGTCTTCAGCATAGGCATCCGGCTCTTCTAAACTTGGTAAAAGTTCCTAGATCTGCTCAAAAGTAGATTGTAGCACATCACTAATATAGCCGTCTTCCACCTGTTTTCCCTTCACATCCTCTGTCAAAACCATAGCATACCCATCCTTGTATATACACTCATGTGCATCTTCAAAGGAATCAAAAGGAGCGTCCAAATCATCTATCATAGCCGACGAGTTTGCATCATCCTCTAAGTCGCTTTGAGCCATTTCAGGCACTTGGATAGCATCATGAGAGTCATTATCTTGAGATACGAAGGTTACAAGACCCAAACGTGCATAAATAGCTTCCACTATGTCTGCTTCATCTGCATATAATAAATTTGCATCTTGCAAAAGATATGCATCTATTACTGCTTCTAAATTAGTCTGTATGGATGTGTTTATACTTGCATGGCTTACAGGAGACACCAACTCTAGCTGGTCACATCCACTTCCACTCTGCTCCATCTCTTGGTCTTGATGTTCCAAGCATACCTGTGTTATAGCTGTAGAGAAATCACCCCAGCTGCTTGCATATACACTTGCATAGTCTTGAACTTGGTGCTTGAAATCATCACTCACAAGTTCAACAAATGCTGCAATCATCCGAGCTTCTGGAATTGCTTGAAGCCTCATCTCTGTCACATAGCACTCAAGATATCCTTCTGGATCATAGCCTTCGAATATATTAAGCTCATTATATACAGATTGCATAGCGCTCTCAATCGCTTTTTGAATCCGGTCTTCTTCTTCAAGCCATTTGCATCTGTCTGCAAGCTCTTTCATTTCAGCATATAGCTGCTCCACTTTGCTAGCCATCTTTATGTACTCTCACCCCGGCTTGTTCATGTCGGGTTCACCAAAACTATGTCGAGAAATTTGCGGTCTTGCCAGGAAAGCACCGGGCTTATGGCTGTGAGAGTTTGTGAGAGAACTCAACAAAAACTATATGAAGGAGTTAAACCATAGATTCCATGAAGACTAGGGTTTGGAAAGAAGTGCAATCAAAGAAGACTCACTCTTTCTCTCTTGCACTCACACACACAAAGAAAGAACACAAAAGAGAATGTCAAAACAATACGAAAATGAAAACATCAAGGCTATGGTCATATCGTATCATGGGTAATATGAAACGGTTAACAGATGAGTTAATGGCATTCAATCTTGGCTGGCCAAATAGGCTACGAATTGTTCTTTGGAATTGTAGTTTTGTGCTTACCATAATATATATATTTTGTCTAGTGATTGGGATTAATTGTGTGTACAAATCCTCTTGGTTCATAGCAAGATAACTACGCTTACGTCAAAAGAAAAGTTATAGTCTATGAGAGGTAGTATGATGGGATCCGGTGATAGAAGTATTTCATTAAGCCTTTCTGGGCCAAAGAGAAACACTATACGTTGTTGAAAGTGTATTTTACGGCTAATCCATACGTTAATTCTAATAGATCGTACAGAGTGAAAGCGATAGAAATGATCATCATGTGGGTTATTCATCTAGGATAGTATGTGAGAAATGTAGATATGAGAGAAGTGAAGAGATGAGAAGTTTCCCTCCCAAGCCCTATTCTTGCCCGTAGGCAATAAGGATACTGCGGGGAGAGATGTACCTGCAGAAAAGAGAACCTAGAATTTGTAGAGAGGATGAATTACTAAGAATGAGAGAGATAGGTTTAGTTAAGGAGATGAGATTAGATACATATATATATGTATATATATATGTCGGATTAGAGATGAAAAAGAAAACAACAAGAAATCAAGAAAACATCAATGTAGCACACATCTTACTTGACAAACCCTTCGGCACCATTATTGATGGAGAGAGAAGAAGAGGGGAGCACTCCACTTTGATTGATACGCCAAGTACAACACCTTCTTTGATTAGATTTGATCTTCCAAGGATAGCGTACAAGAATGCCTAGTCTTCCTCTAGGAGAAAGTGTAGGCTTGGGCGTATGTTAATGGGGCTAAGTACAATTAGGCATTACTACTCACTCCCTCAAGAATTCCTCTCATCAATGGCTTGAATGCTTGAGTAACTTTTCAAGGAAGAAGAGGTCCCCTTTTATAGGTGAAGGGAACCCCCAAGGGTTTACACCAGAAGAGAGGAGCCAGTGTGAATAGGAATTGGAAAAGTTGGAAATGAGTTGTCCCTGCATGATGTGGGCAGACTGGGGTCCAGTATTTTGATCATATCTCCTCAACCGTGGCTCCAAATAAAAAAGTAAAAATATGGGCAGAAACTTCAGCTCATTAGCTACAATTTTTATTTAAAAATCATTTTCCAATTCGAATTGGAACCTTGTGTAAAAAATTCATCAAAATAGGGTCCATTTCTGGCAGCAAAAGTCTTCCCGTGCTCCCCTTAGCCTAGACTTTCATTTAATTCCAAAGGACACCTCATGCCATATGAAAGCATGACATTGCTCCTTGACAAATTTTTGTAATCATGCTTGCAATAATGCATTAAAATAAGTGTATCTTTGAAATCATGCCACCTAGTGTCCCACTAGGATTTGATTCCCTCCTAGTAGCTATTTAAAAAGAAATATAAGAAAAGTATAAAAAATACATAGAATATATATATATTGGAGTTTACCCTAGATATAGGATCTAGCTAGGGTGTGAGATGATAATGAGATAGTAGAAATAAAGAATCAATGCTTTTCGCCCCAAGTTAAAGAGGCGGAGCTATTGAGCTTTTCCCATAGTATTTTCTGATGGTAAAGTAAGGATAGGTTACCCTTGAGAAAAATAATAGGATGAGATAGAAAGCTTATTATTATACTTAAATATGCATATGTACATTATAGGAAAGATAATTATGTATCTAAAAAAATTACAAGATAACTCTTGTAGGATGCGTTCCCACTATATACGTGTCACAACACGACAGCACTCGCTCAAGGAAGCAAGGTAACGCTCTCCCTCTCTCTCTCTCTCTCTCTCTCTCTCTCTCTCTCTCTCTCTCTCTCTCTTCTCCACACACACACACACACACACACACACACACACGAGGAGAGGAAGGAGAGCCAGTTATGCTCCTTCCCTCTCCTCACTCTCATGTTCCCTTCCCCTCTTTCTCTCTCCTTCTCACACACACACACACACACACACACACACACACACACACGAGGAGAGGAAGGAGAGCCAGGTATGCTCCTTTCCTCTCCTCACTCTCATGGTCCCTTCCCCTCTTTCTCTCTTCCTCTCTTTCACTCACACACACACACACACACACACACACACATTGTGTTTCACACATTGTGTTTTTGAGAGAGAGAGAGAGAGAGAGAGAGAGAGAGAGAGAGAGCACAAGCATAAACAAAAAATGCACACACACATGCATACACAAAAAAATCCCACACACACATTGAGAGAGGAAAAGAGAGAGAGCATGCAGAAACCAAAAATGCGCACACACACATGCATAATCAAAGAAATCACAAACACATTGAGAGAGGAAAAGAGAGAGAGAGAGCATTCATAAACCAAAAAAGAGCACACACACACATGCATAATCAAAGAATGCACACACATTGAGAGAGGAAAAGAGAGAAAGAGAGAGATATATATAAAACAAAGAGAGAGAGAGAGAGAGAGAGAGAGAGAGAAAGAAGAAGAAGAAGAGAGTTTTAACATCGTAGGAAGGTATCCCAAGAGACCTTAAAGATCTAGTCGACAGGAGTTGAACTCAAGACATGTTATTAATAAGAAAAATGGCATAACCAATCTATCACACTTCGGTGATAGAATAGTTATACCATTTTTCACCTATTTTTATTGGCGTGCACACACACCCGAGAAGAAGAGAGTTTAATTTAACGTCGTAGGAAACTAATTAAAGAGACCTAAAAATCTAGCCGACCAGGAGTTGAAACCAAGACTTGTTATTCAAGAGGAAAATGGCATAACCAATCTACCACACTTGAGTGATAGAAAGGTTATACCATTTTTCTCTTTTTATTGGCACACACACATCCACAAACAAAAACACATAAGAAGAAGAGAGTTTTAACGTCGTAGGAAACTATCCCAAAAGACGTTAAAGATTAGGGTTTTAGTAGACTTAATTACGTTAAATTAGATTTAGGTTTATTTAAATTAGATTAGATTAGATTTAGGTTCATTTTTAGCTTGATTTACGTTTGATTAGATTTAGGTTTATTTACGTTATATTAGATTAGATTTAGGTTTATTAATTTAGGTTTATATATGTTATATTAAATTAAATTTAGGTTATTTAATTAAGGTTAGAAGAAATGGCGAGAAAATTTCTTGCGCTCACAGCCTCGACAGTCCATGCGGACCAGCAATTCCACCTGCATGTTAGACTGCTGCTACCATAGAATAAACCGTCATGTTCAGCTAATGGAAGAGCAAATTGAGCATACACAAAAATTAGTGATGCAAGATGACGATTCTAAGGGTCACACACACACACACACACCACATCCCATCAAATCTAGAATAAGAATTAAGTGCCTTGAGCAGACATCAGCTACATTGCAAGAATGACATACCTGCATGCTACAAACAAATATCTACTATGAAAAGATGTTAAGATGCTGTGAAATGCTACAGCTAGAGAAGACGCAAAGGGGTTTTGTCCACTACATGCAGTATCATGTAGACGTGGGTGTGTAGATTTCTTGTACCCACAAATATAGGCATTGACCAACAAAGACGAGATTATAACCCGGTGGTTCTGATCTCCGTGCACCTCTAGACCGAGGTGTGCGGGGATTGGACATGACTAGAGAATGTGAGGTAGTTTACAGTGTGAACAAAGAGAGAGAGAGAGAGAGAGAGAGAGAGAGAGATAAAAGACGAAGAATGTCAATAGAAGATTACATTTTTTGTCCAGGTTATAAGATTTTTGCCCTCATTATGAGTAGTGACGAGGATGCGGGGCCGTCCAATCGAAACACCTATCTCTCAACGAGGATCTTATGTCCCTATAACCATTGCAAGCATGCTGTGCGACGGACAAGATGCGTTTCTTTGCAGCACGTTCGCGAATTTGGCGAGTTCGATCCATCTATTATAGATCGAGTTGTTGCCAATGATAACTCGTCGGACTCTGACGCTGGCCAACAGGCAGCAATCTTGCAACCCAATAGACGTGTTCGCAAGCGCTTTGGTCAAGCAGCATATGTGAGGCCACAAGATGCAGCCTCTGACAGCTCGGGGGATGATCATGCAGACCACATTCCCAACGAGGCAATGTTTGAGCCCGAAATTGATGAAATGATCGAGACGATCATGGATTCAGAAAGGCTTGTCTATGATGATATGAAAAGTGAAGCCGATACGCCATTGTATAATGAAGCACGTGTGTCTAGATTGAAAGCGCTCCTGGTTCTTCTCAACATGCAGACAAAGTTTGGATGGAGTGACACTAGCGTCACAGTGCTTTTCAGGTGATCTATTACAATAATTATTTTACTTTAATAAAACTCTAAATGTATCATGATCTGATAGATTTTTACACGATTGTACCATATTTTTATGTTGTGTAGATTGCTCAAAGAGCACATACTACCAGTTGATAATGTGATGCTAGATTTTCGAGAGGAAGCAAGAAAGATTTTGCGAAACTTGGGGATGGATTATAATTCGATCCACGCTTGTCCTAATGACTGCATTCTTTTCAGAGAGGAATACATAGACATGGAGAAGTGTCTGAAATGTGATTCCGAAAGATATCGAGTAGATCTCCACGGAACAAAAATTCTGCAAAAGGTTTTGCGACATTTTCCTCTGCTTCCTCGCATCAAGCATTTCTTCGAATGTAAGTCCATGGCCGCCCTAGCATCATGGCATGAGGAGAATAAATCTTTGGATGGTGTGCTACGAATTCTTGCAGATTGTGCAGCCTGGAAACATATAGATGGAACATGGACGGATTTTGCCGGGGAAGCTCGAAATTTGCTCTTATGCCTGGCTATGGATGGCGTAAATCCATTTGGTCAAAGATCAACATCTTACAGTGTATGGCCCGTTGTCATCGTCAACTACAACATTCCCCCGTGGTTGACTACGAAGAAGGGGCACCTATGGCTAAGCTTGATTGTGCTGAGGCGATATAAAGTGAAGAATATGGATGTGTATCTTCCTCCACTATTGGAAGAGCTACAACAATTGTGGATTGGCATAGAGGTGGTGGATATGAGCCGACACACAGGTCGACGGAATGCTTTGATCAGAGGCATTCTAATGTGGACCATGCATGACTATCCCGGACTAACAGAATGCTCAGGTGATCTATTTACACTCCTCACTCAGACACTGTAAATCTTGATTTTTCTCAAGTTGATCTATTATCATGTGTATACATGCAGGGCTTCAAACAAGCGGATACAGATCATGTGTCACATGTGGACCTAGACTGAATGCACGTAGGGCGTCCTCACTGAAGAAGCAAATCTACGAAGGTCATCAAGCATATCTTCCAGAGAATCATGTGTTACGCGATGTCTTTTTGGGAAGAGAGCCACCGAGGATGTCTGCACAAGCATGGTTAGAGCAGAAGGAGATGTGTGATGACGGATTGCCCCCAGGGATGAAGAGACTATATCTATGGTACGAGTTACCATACTGGCCCCGACTCATGATCAATCACTTGCTTGATCCAATGCACATATTCAAGAATGTGGGTAATCTACTATGGGACCATCTGACCGGCAAGAAAGATACTTTGGGAGCCAGAGTTGACCTTAGAAATGTGGATCGTATGGAGCAATATTGGCCGCAAACAGCGTCCGATGGATCGAAAAACTCCCTAAAGCACCATGGATTTTCACAAGAGCCCAAGAACGCAAAGTAAAAGAGACCATTCGATCTTTGCGGACCCCCACTGGCGTAATGCACTCGCTCCGAACGTGTTTTACTAAAGAAGGAAAGCTTACCGGTTTGAAGTCACACGACTGGCATAAAATGTGTTAGGTATGTTCATAGTGGAGTATATCATAGTGAGAATTGTGTAACAAATTCGTGTGTGGACGTACTTTAATATCATTGTTGCACGTGTTTTGCAGTTTATTTTACCGGTTTCCATTTAGGGATGTCTGTCTCTTGACATCCGTAACACAATCTACAAACTTGCGAAGTTGGTACAATGGATCTCACAAAGGGAGATCAACATAGACTCCATACCATTCGCCAAACTAAACGCTGCGGAGGTTGTGTGTATGTTTGAGAAACATTTTCCTACTACCATGCTAACCATTCAGGTGCACCTTCTTGTTCCAATAGTTGATGAGGTGGAAATAGCCGGCACAGTACATTCCAGATGGATGTTCTTTTTAGAACGTTTCATGAAAACGCTCAAGGGATATGTGTGTCAGAAGGCACGTTCGGAGGGTAGCATGGCAGAAGGTTGGCTAGTATCAGAGTCCCTAGTGTACATTGGAGAGTGGCTAGACGGATTTGATAAAGCCCGAGACACGCTATGGCGAACCAGAGATGATGAGCGCATATCTGGAATTTTCATGTGCAATCTCGGTGTTGAGAAGAAGATGACGGAAGATCTAGAGGCTAAAATCAACCAATTTTGCATGCTTCACAATCCAGTCATGCAGAAGTGGATCTCACAATATGAGGATGCAAAGCAAGAGTGACAAAGGGCAAGAATAGAGTGGAGACGGGGAAGACGACCACCGATGCACTATCCGACGGGTCTGGAGAGCCTACCAACATTCATGAGCTTAAGATGGTTGCACAACCAACTGAAAAGCGCACAACAGTGCGGTGAAGAAGTGACTGAGGAAGAGTGGGAGTACTCTAGGGGTTGCGCGACCAAGGTAAGTTTGCAATGTACGACTAGTGACTTTCTAGATGTTTGAACGGCCACTCATAATCTTTGTTGGTTGTAGTATAAGTCATACATAGCAACATGGTGTAAAGGTCGACATTTTAGGGTGGAACAGATCGACATAAAACGTTTTACTCAAGATTGTGGAATCATGGAAAAATTTGAATAGTCTAGTCGACGATGGTCCTCTGATGCAGATCCTGTGGTGGCGGAACTCACTTACTTCAATTCGGCACCTACAAGAGATTTTGAGGATCGATTATAGAGGATTTTTTGTCGACTTGTTCGACGTGCAATGGTTCAAGATAATCATGGAGGTTCGCAACGCTACTGTGCGTAGAGGAGAGTCTGGTTTTCTTGAGGTGGATTCAACTAAGAAATGGACTGACCTAAGAGACACTTTTGTACTACCCGAGCATTGTGAACAAGTAAGTATGTAAATAGTTAACGTGTGTTTTAGAATTTATGTGCTTGGAAGCTCTCATGTAAGTTATGTGGCTCTGGAAGGTGATATTTCATCCCACACAGTCTGCATCAAACTGGTGATACGTCATAGAGGTAGCCCCTCATAGTGCACGGACGTATGAAGGCTACCATGTGCCAATCAAAGCGGCATCAATGGAGGAGATCAGAGAAGATGCCCAGTCAGAAGCCGTGGAGGTGGTTCCAGACGAACATCAAGATGCTACTCTCTATGGGGTGCATGCAGAGGATCTACAAAATGAAACACATGACATCTGTTTAAACGGAGAGCTCTATATAGATATAGGCAGTTATCCTGAGCTATGCGAGAATGAGAGAGAGATCTCTTAAAGCCATAAATATTGTATTTGAATAAGTGTGCTCCGTTTTGTAAATTCAGAGTTATGCACTTGCCTCTTTCATCACTCAAGTTGAATAGAAGAAGAACGCTTTCTGTTGCTGCTAGCCTTTGAACATTCCAAAGCTACAAGCACTAGAGTGTTCTTGTACAATTCTCCGGCTCTTTAAGTATTTGTGTCATTGCGTCATTGTGTCATTGTATTTATATGCGTCATTGCATCATTGTATTTAATGGTCTTTGCGTCCACTCCAGGTACGTATGCTCTAGGTATGTTCTCATTAGCAAAGACGACGAGCACCTCCTCTCTCTCTCTCTCTCTCTCTCTCTCTATCTCTATCTACTTGTCCATGTTTTCTACTCCATTCATTCAATATTAAGTTTAAATGTTCGTGTGTTTAATGCAGGTATGGATGATGATGAGTTTCTTTCTTCTTTGTCACCCCAGCAGAGACAGTGGTACGTGGAGCGTCATCGCTCAGGCGCACCATCGCGCGTTCCTACTCCATCCGCATCTCCCTCTGTTTTGGAGTCCTCAGTGCGCTCCGAAGCTTCGGTGTTGATGAGGCAATCTTCTCACTCATCTAGGCACCGGCTCTCTAGTGGTGGCGGTGGCGGTTGTTGTGGGGGTGGCGCCACCGATGCTTCGACACCGCCTCATGTTCGATGAGGCTCTTTACCCTCCCCTTCTTTGCCCATCCCGACACTAGCCACGGTATCGCCATCGACACCAGGTTTTGCGCGGCTAAGTGCCGTTCCCCACAGCTACACACCACTAGCTACTCCTCGAGGAGTCACTCCAGTGGACACTCCTTGCTTCGGGGCTCAGACTCGAGTGGAGACACCTGGCGTCCGTACCCCCATTGACATGCCGCTAGAGACCCCTGTCAAGACACCCAGGTTCACGCGTCAGCGGCGAGAGAGCTTGCCTTACTCCGTCGACTTCAGCGGCGGCATCATCATGGATGATGACAGCAAGAAGGTGATTTCGCGCATGCGCGGTCTTTGCTCTCAGGTGTTTAGACACTACATACTAAACACCTGGAGTGAAGTACCGAATGAATTAAAATACACAGTCATCAGCATGCTTCATGATGAGTTTCCCGTTCCAACACTGGATGATCGCTTCAATGAAGATGTGATGAAGGTTCGAATGCGCGAATACTACAAGCATAAGCGTTCCAAAGTGCAAAAAGCAATCAAGCATGGATGGAACATACCAGATTGGCTGGCCAAAGAAGATTGGAAGCATGCGAAGAAAGAAGCGCGCGAGAATCCCGACAAGTGGAAGCAGCAAAAGGAGACAGCCAGAGCGCGAGTAGAGGCAGGGAGCTCGCACCACTTGGGGAGCGGCGGGTGGGCATCATTTGAGGCCGAATTTGTAAGTGTTTTCGCATCTATGTTCGATAGTTTAGGGTTTATAGGATTTGAAATTCTAACATAATGGATTCTTTGTATGTTTTCACAGTGGTCGTTTATAGGACGTGATCCCACTCCGTACGAGCGTGAGTACGCAGGCAGGAAGGGCTTAAATGCCCTTATAGACATCCTGACTTCTCGCGGCGGCATGGTTAGTATTAGGGTTTATTCTTTTCTATTTATTGTATTGTTTTATAAACGTCGCTCGCTATATGTTTAATTATACTTACAAAAAGCTATCTTATTGTTTTTTTTTTGCAGAATCCGATAGATACGCTGCTTGGACGCGATGAGACGTCTGATTAGACGACGTCAGTTTAACCATAGCTAGATAGCATTAGTTTCTTTTTGTCCTAGCTTATGTATCATGAGACCATGTAACTATGTATTTTTGAAAACCATGTATATTTTTTAAATAATGACAATGGTTTGTATCTATTACATTTGCAATGATTAACAATCAAGTGATTTTGCTGTTGTGTACAATTGTCATTTATTTACTTCCATCAATTCACGCTTGTCATTTCTGTATCTTTATTTTGCAAACAACACGTACTATGGATGATGGAGTTAATGATTATAGTGTCTTGTGGCTGACTATTTTGGGTCTATATTTACCTTTGTACTTTTTTCAAAGGTAAATAGACCAATGAAACATTCAATATGGTTGATGGGTGGCAGGGCATTCAATGCCCTGCCACCAAAAAAATTTAATCTCGAGCGTCGCTATGGGCGTCGCAAAATTGTGCACTACAGCGTCGCTATAATCGTCGCTACCTATGGCCCTATAGCGTCGCTATGGCCGTCGCTATAGGCGTCGCTATATAGCGACGCTTATAAAGACTGCGTTAGCGACTGTTATAGCGATGTTTTCTTATCGACGCTAGTAGCGACGCTTTTAGCGACGCGGGGGGTTTAAAAAACCCAATGTATTTCCGTCGCTATAAGCGTCACAAGAGCACACAACCTCTTGTGGTGCTCCATTACCTCTGTGTGTAGCTACATTTCTCTCTCTAAAGCTCTCATGATCAATATTTTGAATTCAAAGGATATTGAGCTACACTCTCTCTCTTTCTTCCCTAACAACATAATCCTTTTCTACTATCTCTAAGTACCTTCCATAGTTGGCTTTTCCTGCTTGCAGCAGTCCCCATTACACATTCTCTCACTATTTTTCTTGACTAGCTAACAAACATGTCATTCAATCGCCATCCACTGCAAGACATTACTAATAGGCCACAACGATATCGATTCAACACGGATTTGGAGCAGAAGTACGATAATGTGCGACTTGGCACATCGAATCCCAATGCTGCAAATTAGCTACGAAGCATATGGTGCAAGGCAATCAAATTATGGGTTGATGGCCACATTTACCCAGGTGATCCAATGACTAATGCACCACTACCCTTTTGTAATGTCACTGAGCTTCTGCGTTTTATTAGAGATGGAAGAGACGGACTCTTTGGCTACTACTGGAGATTGTATTTAGCTTTTGTCAATGAAAGGGAAGCAAGTAAACATCTCTTGGCTGCCTATTTACCACTACAAGAGAAGTCTGTGAAAGATCTACAGCAAGTTAGAGAGGAATCCAACAATAAGATGAAGCAACTGAACGATGAGATGGCGAATCTCAATGAAAAAGTACAGCAACAAAAAAAGAGCAGGAGCGTCCTAGACAATTATGTTCAACTACAAGACACTTCACAAAATATGCGTCGGTGAATTGATCATCTCACACAAATTTCCCTCGTCTACCACATTCGTAAGCGCAAGAGACAAGCGATGTCGTTGCTATCCTCAAGTGGTGAGCTTGAAAGAAACGTGTCCGTCAAACTCGGTAAGAATACTGATGCAAGATTTTGATTTCCTACATGTTCTGCAGGTTGGTGTAACGGTAATTCAATATGCACAAACTTGGCTTGAATGACAATGGGAATTGATCCTAATGCTCAAACAATCGGACGTGCTCTGCTACAGCATATCATCAAGGCAAAGGACTTGGTTGAGCTACTAGATTATCCATCCAACACTGGCATTGCTAATGTTTTGCGGCAGAAGTATTTCAATGAGCTAAAGAGGATTGTGTCACCTCAAGAGATGATGGAGGTGTATGACAGCGCAAAAATAAGTTTTAAGGCCTATGAAGCTTTGTATAGAAGTGTCACACTTGGTCACCGGACAAAAGGTTTGTTTCGGTTTTTGCCAACATCTTACAGTGTCAATGTTGCAAAAAAGTGCACCAATAATGATGTTGCAAGCTTGTTGGGTGGAGTTCAGTATGTGGAGGATGGCATTCCATTAGAAGACAACAAATTCTTTTGCTACAACAAGTTCAACAATGTGTATGTTGACTTGTTGAAGCTCCAAGAGTCAATGATAAGATTTTATGCGTTGACACAAGAAGAGTGTGATGGGAAAGTGATATTTGTTGTGAAGCTTGATGAGTGCCAAGTTGTTAAACGTCAATGGCTCAAAAGGGTAAGTGCTACATTGATGATAAGGGCCTTGGTGGGTGTCGATGTGGAGCTAGATACCAATGAGAAGGGAAACACTTGTTTAGGTGTTCAGTCAAAGAAAAATATTTGGTGGCTGACAGCTTTTCATCTCCCACATGAGACACATGAGACTCTGAAATGGTATTTCAATCACACAGCAATCGTTGATGTCATTCGACAACAGCAAGAAGGACAGAGATTTCATGTTTCAGGTCTTGGAACGCTCCAAGTTGAGTGGAATTTGGCAGGAGATTTGAAAACACTCAAGTGTATGTTAGGGTGCAAGCAAGGTGCAATGACCCTCTTTCCACGCATTTATTGCTACCACGGTAAAGTCTCAATGGGAACTGCTGGCAAGGGTGAAAAGGCCAGCAAGTCAAAAGGTGGTAAGGGTAAGGGAGGCAAAGTTACAATCAACTCTACAAAAGATGTACCCACTAGATGAGCAGTGGATAAAGCACTACAACAATGGCTTCAAAGTATCCTCAATTATGACCAGCAAGTACCCCCTAATCGAAACATGGATGATCCAAATTGGGATCCTATTCTTCCAATACCACTGATAAATGTGCATGTGTGCACCCTTCAAGCCCGTCTATGAATTCTTGACAAGTTGCTTATGCTCCATATTAATTACGCTTGGAATATGGAGCCTACAGAAATAAGAGAAGAGTGTATACGAGAACTAAAATCTATTCTATAGAGCGTTGGTCTACATGGGAGTGCAGTTGAGCTATCAAAGGACAAGAAGGTGTCTAGAAGTACACAAGATCTCCCTAATAAAGTATGAATGGGTGGTAGTAAAACTAGGCATTTGCTTTCAAACTATTTAGACTCCCAATGAGTTTCAATTCTGGAAAAAGGTATGTGACATTACCACCTACAAAAGTAATGAAGCAACCCTAGGAATTAAGCGAACTCGTGTGTAGCAGTCTACTGATGATATTTTTTGTCTTCTGAAAAGGCAAAGCTAACCAATGATGAGATATCCACCAATCAATAGTTTTACAGCACAAATGGTGGATGCTTTAGGGGGACACACATAACACATTACATGGTGTGTTGAACATTTGATATTTTCAATCGAAATACATCTGTATGCAAAACTAAAGTTTATTTTTTTTCAGCACATTCTTTCTGCACATAGTACATTTTTTCTCGACACTTATGGTTCATTAGGCATTTGGAGCAGCCAAGGAATGGAGCACTCACACTATCAAGCAAAAGCAGTGTATTTTAAAAGTACACGACATGGAGGTGGAAGAAAAAAGAGCAATGCCCTTCACGAGATGTTCAATTGGTTCTACAGAGTTTTAGTAGGGAGAGAGAGAAAGAAGACAAGAGAACAGAGAAGTTTAAAATGTAGAATAGAAAAAGTGGTTAGCTTGAGGTGATCACAATCATATCATGCTTCGAGTGCAAAAGATCAATTCCGACGCTAGTTGGAGACAAGCGACGTGATGGCAATGTTGGGTGGAAATTTAATTTCCTTTTGACACTAACCATTTCTATTGTAAACATGCATTGTCATGCAAAGTTATTTCTAAAGGCGACATTTATTAGTTCCATGGCTCAAGTTTTGTCTGTTTTGGAGTCTTTTTAATTTTGAGTGATTTTATTGAGTTTTTCAAAATTTTGAAAGTTTAAGTTTTAAATAAGTCAAAACTCACAATTTAAAGTTCATTTCTTGTTTGCACATTTTAGAACATCCTCTCAAGCCCAAACGTACACGGACTCATATCTTGCACAACATGGACGATACACAAGAGCACACCACCATGCACAACAATGACACTACCACTGACAACACTAAAAATCTGCAACCAGCACCTCATACACAATCCATCACTTCAAATCCACAGCCTCAACCACAAGACCAGCTCCAAACACCCAACTGCTCCTCCAACCTTCGACTACAGAGGATCAAAACTCCATGCGAAAGATTTTTGGTGATCTCCAGCCACTACATCATGTGAATCGCAGACCTCTGCCGGAGCTTTAACCATTTGCAGCTCTTAACAGACCAAGACAAGAAACAGGACCTGGAGCTCAAGTAACGGCAGCAACTGGAGATCAAGCAATGGCAACACCTAAAGCTCAAGCAATGGCTACACTTGAAGCTCAAGCAACCGCAACTACACCACAGAAATTCCCCCGCGAGTCAAACAAAGGGTGATCAAAGTAATATCCGGTGATCTTGTTTCAATAGCACGAGATGCCAAGAGGAGGAAGATAATGAGAGAGAAAAGAAGAGGCACCATATAGAAAAGCACAGAAATTACATGAAGAACAAAGAAGGCAGAGAGAGCAGAAAGAATAGCAGAGAGTGGAGGCTGAGAGAGCCCACTTGGCTAATTTACAAAGCAGAGGCCGAGAGGAGAGCGGAAGAGGATAGAGCTCAGGCCGCCCAACAAGCCAAGGTTGGGAGCTCCAGACCTTCAAAAATTCCTCAGAGAGCAAAACAATGTGCGAAAAAGAAAAAGGACAAGCTCACACCTGAAGAGCAACAAGCCCAAGAAGAGAGGAGGAAAAAGTATAAAAATGACCCTCGTCAATGGGCCATGCAAGCGGCTCCTCCACCACCACCAATAGAGCAGAAGAAACGGTGATGGAAGCCTGTCACGGTCGCTCTACGTGAGATCCAAAAATGTCAAAAGAGCATGGAGCCAATAATACCAAAGGCAGCTTTCTCTCAGATGGTAAGAGAAATTACGGACGAATATTCAGATTTTGTGACACGTATCCAGTGTGTGGCTCTTTTGGCTTTACAGGATGCCACCGAGGACATTTTGGTGCAGTTGTTTCAAGATGGCATATCTTGTATGGTGCATGCAAAGTGAGTTACTCTAAAAAATATAGATCTAGCTCTAGCACTCAATGTGAGGAATGGAGCGTGCCTCCATAAGAATTAGTCTCCCCATCATTGTAGCCTTGTTTATGAGATTTGTAATCTTTCAATATAATATAAATGACTCAATTTTCTACCATTCGATGTAACTCTATTAGTTAATTGTGTACTCTCTCTTGTTGAAGTATTTAAATTAATCAAGTAGTTAGATTTCACCTCCTCGACCATCCAAGCACCTGTCTGACATGGGACGCCTATCGGTGAATATTTTGCGAAACGGAGCCGTTTTGGGTGCGTGCGACTTGGTCAAAATTGCCCCATGCACATCATGGTGCATAGGGAATTTTTTTGGCCCGTTCCATGTCACTGGTCGTCGACGTGGCTTTTGGTCATCCCACAGCCTCCGTATGCACCCGAAACGGTTCCATTTTGCAAAATATTCACTGGTAGGCGTCCACGTCAGACGGGTGCTTGGATGTTCGAGGAGGTGTGAACGCGTTGAAGAAAAATATTTATTGGCCAATATGTGCAATAGAAAAAAAAATTACATGAAGTGACAAACAAAATACAAAAGACAAAATTATTGTATATTGCTCTGGATATTACATCATGGCTGTTGGTTTTCTTGTAAATTACATCTTTTGGTATAGGGTGAATGGCCGACTTGACACCAAAGGTTTTGACAATATCCTCTGGGTTTGTCACCCCTTGACCTAGGCTTAAGGCACAATGCAAGAGGATTGACCTAGGGTGCTTTCCTGTAAAAGCATACAATGTCGCCTCTCAGTCCACCAAGATACACTTGTGAGCATTAAGGGTAAGGGAATCTTCAGCAAGGATGACACTTAATGCCTTACACTTGAGCAGCTTCGTAGAACCATGCTTGGAGAACTCTTTGTATGCAACTTGAAGAACGGATGGCCCCAAATAGCCAAGGTAGTGCCACAGGGAGCTATCTCTACCCATAGGATTGTTGCACGAACCTCATGTACGCATTGCAAACTTCGCAACATGGTATGGGGCATGCAAAAAATTTTAAACAACTTCAATAGTTGCTATAGGATACAATTTACTATCGATAAAGTTAAAAAGTGGTTACCTCAGTTTCCTCATCCATATCTTCAAGAGTTTTCCTTGTAAGGTAGATGCTAGAGCGATCTTCTCCACCCATAATGCATCATGTAGACTTAACTTCAAACCTGTTTCCATGGGAGTGGCAATAGGTTTTCAATCCTGAAGTCCAAACTTACATAGCAATGTCTTTATGTAACTTTTCTGACACAAGGCAATACCACCATCACACTGCTTATATTGTATACCCAAGTAATGAAGCAACATTCCCAAATCTTTCATTCTGAAAGTAGCATTCAAATCAGCCTTAAATTCAGCAATATGTCTCTCATTTGGTCCAGTGATCAGCAAATCATCAACATAAAGAACCACAATGAGAAGTACATCATCCTCACGCTTTACATACAATGTGATTTCTGTTGGACTGTTATGAATGCCTCGTTTAACCAAATGAGAGTCACCTTTCTCATACCAAGCACGAGGAGATTGCTTCAACCGATACAAAGCCTTCTTACATCTGCACACTTTGTCCTCTTGTCCTTTTATGACAAAACCGTGAGGCTGCGTTACATAAACTTCCTCAAATATGTCACCATTCAAGAAAGCAGTAAAAATGTCTAATTGATGTACATCCCAACCAAAGTGAGCTGCCAATGCACATAGAAAACGTACAGTAGTCATACGACAAGTGGGAGCAAAAGTCTCTTCATAATCTATGCCTTTTTGTTGTGCATAACCTTTTGCAACAAGTTGAGCCTTATGGCGATCAATCTCACCATCCGGCTTGTGTTTCAACTTGTAAACCCACTTCGTACCAATGGCCTTTTTGCCAGGAGGCAAATCACATAAAGTCCATGTGTCATTTTCTAAAAGTGCATCATATTCTGATTGCATGGCAGCCATCCAATTTTCTGAATTTTGCGCTTCATCAAAAGACAGAGGCTCCTCAACATCATGTAAGCTAGACACAGCCAAAGCATAACAATCTGATGCATAAGATGCATGGCGAGAGCTTGAACGAGTATGACTAGACAAAGGTGCATCCAATTTATTGTCACGCAAAGTGTGCACCAGCCATTTTGGAATACCTCTAGCCTGCTCATTTTCAGCCCTTTCCTCATCAAGTACATCATGTACATCTGCATCAGTAATAGGCTGATCTCAAACATTTTCAGAAACCCCCATAGGCTGTACATTTGCCTCATTGGAACTTACATTCGTATTTCCACCACTGAAAAGAGGCAACAAAGTGTCATAAATGTCTTATGAGCTTACATTATTGTCTCTAGTACATGACAGTAAGGGCTGAACAGGGCAAGAAACCAGAATACGTTTTGTTTGAGGATGATACAACCTGTAACCTTTGCTTTCAGCACTATAACCAACAAAAATACATTTGACAGCCTTATCATCCAATTTTCTGCGCTGCACTTGTGGCACCAAAGCATATGCCAAACAGCCAAAGACACGCATGTGCTCAATAGAAGGATTTCTATCATGCCATGCTTCATATGGAGTAATAGACTGCAAAGCTTTTGTAGGACACCTGTTAAGTACATAAGTGGCACACATGATGGCCTCAAGCCAAAAAGAATGCCCATAGTACATTTCGAGACATTTTCAGCCATAGCCAGAAATTTTTTGAAGCACATAAAAACTTCGGACTTCGCTTTAAGCGGAAATACCCATGCATGCCTGGAGTAATCATAAATGAAAGTCATGAAGTATAGGTAATTGCCCAAGGACGGAGTTTGCATGGGCCCACAAACATCATTATGCACAAGCTGCAACCTGCATGTGGCCCGAAGTGAACCATCCTTTGGAAATTTAGAACGCTGCATCTTACCCAAAATACAGCCTTCACAAACATGTTTGACACGTGCTTCAAGAGGCGGCAAAGAAGCAACCATATCAGATTTCTGCAAACGCAGCAAACTGGCAAAATTCAGATGACCAAAACGTGCATGCCAAAGTTTTGCATCTCAAATAGCCCTTGAATCTGCAACCGCATTTGCAAAAAAATTTCCACACTTGTCATACAAAGTGAGCTTATACATCCCACGACACAAAAGGCCAGATGCAACAATTTCATCACCAAAACTGAGATCATGAATTGTACATCTGTCATCCACAAATTTGACTACAAGTCCAAGTCTAGCAAGTGCGGATACAGACAAGAGATTCTTCTTGATCCCAGGTACATAAAGTGCATCAACAAGTGTGAAGGAACTGCCATTACCAGTAGTGAGCACAATCTTTCCAACTCCCTGAACTGGATAAGAGGCGTTGTGTAATGGAATTGGCCTATTTAACTTGAGAGTAGCGGAAATTAATGAGAGTACTTTTGTGAAATAACCTTGTGAGTATAACGGGTGAACATAATTGAGGATAGCAACATAATCATAGCAATTAGTTAACTTGGCATGAACAATACTTTTGCAAGAGAGAGAATTTAGAGAACATGACAACAGTTGAGGACCGGATTTATGTGGAGCCGGTCCCCCCCTCTAATAGGCATTTGTATTATGATTTCTCCCATTAAGAGAGACTTGTTACAATACAATCTTTGTGTTCCTTATGACCTAGGTGATGCAATGAAGATGGAAAGCTTCATGCATCACAAACATAACATAACTTGAAGAAAGCTTTAACTATCCCAAGCCTCAGTCCCAAGACCTCAAACACCTTAGAAGGTGGAGAGAGCTAGCAGGGAATGAGGGTAGGGAAGAGGAAGAAGAAACATTTCGTAGGAGAAATAATTAGTTCCTCACTTATCATACTCTTGTTGCTAGCATACATAATAGCATAGTAATGAAGAATAAGGAGATGGCAAGCTTAAGCATTGAAGCATGGCTCTTGGTTGGATTTGCACTCCATAGCCAAGAGTGTTGGTGTAGGCTCTCAACCCCTACTTGCTTGGAGAGGGAGCTCTTGCACTTTGCATAGCACACAATGAGAGTGTTTGTGAGTGTGTGTGGGTGAGTATACCCCCTAAGCAACCCCCTAGATTTCTTGGGTCAACCCCCCCTTGTAGCTCATGCTTGAAGCTCATTGGACCCCTCCAGGCCTAGCCAATCATGCTTGAAGCTCATTGGACCCCTCCAAGCCTAGCCAATCATGAGCAGGAGGCATTACAAGCAGTAGGGGTAGCCTTGAGACAAGTGTCCCCCTTTCCCCTTTGAGAGAGAGGGCTAGATAAATGCTAAATCAATTAATTAAATCTCCTAAATTACTATTGGACCCCTTGGGTGGCCAACCAATAGGTTTCAAGCATCTCATGAAGGTAGGGGCCTGACATGTGTCCCTGCTGCCTCTTCAAGCTTGGGCCTTCCTTGTGTGTGTGAGTGCGTGTTCTCTCTCTAGCCCCTAGGAAAAGGACTCGCCCCCCTCTTTGTAGAGATCCTTTTGACTTTTGGTGCTCAAGCACCTTAGTCATCGAGCATGACTAAGCACTTGGACTAGGGGGTATTCCCACAACCATCTCAGGTAAGCTTGTCAAAGCACCTCAAGTACCTTAATCATGTAGCAAGTCAAGCACCTCAAGCATGTAGCAGATCATGAACCTCAAGCACCTCAAGCATGATAAGCACCTCAAGCAGGACAAGCACCTCAAGCATGACAAGCACCTCGAGCTTGGGCCAGGTTCCCGCCTCAAGCTCAGCCCTAGCTTACCTAAGGTCAAAGGACTTTTACACACATTATTGGAGGTCTTCAATGAAGCTAACCCTAAGGTCTTATGCTCCATGGGTTAGCCTTGCTCTTTCATAGACCATCTCTCATTTGGGCCCCTTTACCATTGGCCCCGTGTTGAGATAGATCTATAAGCACATATCTATATCTTAACACTTGTTCCCGTTTATTCTCCAACAGTAAGTGATCAATTTAATATGAGAAAATCATTTGGGTTGGTTAGATATTAGATTTTATGACATTACCTCTCTCTTGAAATCATAGTGGTCCTCGACTATGAGGTAGAAGAGATAAAGCCTTAGTCATTAGTCAATCTTACTTAGCGGGTAGAGGATCCCTTTTTACCCTACTACATCTTTCCAAGATGGATGACTAATCCATTTGGTGCTTGGGAGACATGGCTGCCGCAAGCATGTCTGCTCTTTAGTCCATTTCATTCTCCCAAAGTAGAGTGACAAATTCTACTTGGTGTTTGAGAGACGTCGTCATCACAAACATGATTCTAAACATGCATACTAGTTAAATTTGTGCACAATTTTAAAAAAAGGACTAGTCTTATAAGACAAAAACATGAGTCATTTAAAAAACATTGTACATTTGCTTACTCTAATGTAGCATTGTAAGCATTGACAAGGTTCATACTATCCTTAAGTTGTACTCCTTGCATCCATCTAGCATCTTCAAAAGGATAATTTTTGAACTTAATTAGATACCGTTGGATAATCTTACCATGTCGTAAAACCTTGTCTTCATGCCGAAGGACAGCTTCGGGTTGTAGCACCTCTTCTTGGTCTTCAACTTTGGGAGGGTCTTCAATAATTGGTTCAGTTGGTGGCTCTCCTTTATAGGGCTTAAGTAGGCTTACATGAAAGGCATTGTGTATGAGCCAATGGTTGGGAAACTTGAGTTGATAAGCCGTTTCATTGATGGGCTTCAAGATTTGGAAAGGACCATAGTATCTTTTTGCTAGTTTAACATAATACTTTTGATGGCCCGTAGGATTTTTGCCCGTCGTTTGCCTTAATCGAGCCTTAGGAAACTTGAGTAAGACCCAATCATTTTCATTGAAGTTTAAGGCTCTTCTGTGCTTATCAGCAGTAGCTTTTTTCCTTTGTTGAGAGATGGATATAGCCTCCCTAATCTTTTGAAAAGATTCTTGTAGAGCATGGCTATACTCATCGGCGGTGAAGATCTTCCCATGTACTTTGAGTACCAAGGGACTTTTAGGTCTTCCTTCAATGATCTCAAAAGGTGCTTTTCCCGTAGAAGTATGTACAGTATTATTGTAGGCATACTCTACAAGAGGTAAGTACTTTTCCCATTGTGAGCGTTGATCTACTTCGGTAACATAAGTCTTGAGTAGATCGAGTATCGTAAGATTGGCTATCTCACTTTGGCCATCCGTTTGTGGGTGATAGGCCGAAGAGAAATTCAATCTTGTTCCTAGATTTTCAAAGAGACCTTTCCAGAAATTACTGGTCATTCTAGGATCTCTATCTGACACGATGGATGTGGGTAATCCATGGTGCTTGAAAATCTAAGATATGAAGAGAGTTGCCATTTGATGTGCCTTAAAAGTCTTTTTGACAGGAATAAAATGTGCTTGCTTGCTAAACCTGTCGACTATTGTCCATATTCCTGTATTCCCATGGATAGACTTGGGTAATCCAAAGATGAAATCCATGGATATACTCTCCCATGGTGAATTTGGAATAGGCAATGGCTAGAGTAATCCAGGTTGCTTCCCTCTATCATACTTGGTCTTTTGGCATACTACACATTTTGATACATACTCTTGTATGTCCACTTTCATGGTAGGCCAATAGAATTACATCTCTACTCCTCGGAGAGTAGGTTGAATACCTCTATGCCCCGCATATGGAGGAGCATGGGATTCATACATAACTTTCTCACAAAGGGAATGGGTAACACATAGCCTATTGCCGTGGAGAAGATAACCATCCTGCAAGGTGAATGGTTCCTCTTTCTTCCCCAAAGCAAGGGCTGACATTATGTCTTTAAAGTCAGGGTCAGTAGCATACTCATCTATCATAGAGGATAGATCATTGTGAGTAGCTGTAGACACTGTATTAACTTTTGGTCGTCGTGAAAGTGCATCGGCAACTTGATTGTGCTTACCAGCTATGTGAGCAATATGGAAATTCAATTGCGAAAGAAAATTTTCCCACCTCATTTGTTTGTCGGAAAGCTTGGTTTGCGTCATGAAATACTTGAGACTTTGGTGGTCGGTTCGTAGGATAAAAGGAGTCCCCAATAGGTAGTGCTTCCATGTGTCTAGGGCATGTAGAGCAGCTAAAAGCTCTTTTTCATAAATGCCCAAGACGCGTTCATCCGTATTGAGCCTTCGGCTCTCATATGCTATGGCATGCCCTTCTTGAAGCAAAACTGCTCCAAGGCAATCACCACAAGCATCACATTGGACCTCAAATGGCTTTGAGAGATCCGGAAGCACGAGGACTGGTTAGGAAGTAAGTTTCTCTTTGAGCTTTTCAAAAGCATTTTGCTCCTTAGCAGTCCATACAAACTTAATGTTCTTCTTAGTTAAGTCGTGTAGTGGTCCTGCTACTTGAGAGAATTTTGCTATGAAGCATCTATAGTATGCACACATACCAACAAAGCTTCTTAGCTCATGTAGATTTCTTGGGTTAGGTCATGATTTTATTACCTCTAACTTTGATGGATCCATTTGGATACCATCTTTAGAGATAATATGACCTAGGTATTTAATCTCTTGAAGGAAGAATTCGCTTTTCTTTTGGTTGAGATAAAGCTTGTTCTCCCTCAATGCTTGAAAAATCACTTGGATATGTTGCTTATGTTCCTCCAAAGACTTGGAGTAGCTGATGATATCATCAAAGAACACTCCAGTGAATTTACGATATGGTCTAAAAATTTTCTCCATCAAACGATTGAACGTAGTTGGTGCATTAGTCAAGTCAAAAGGCATGACTAGATATTCATAAAGACCAAACGTTGTGCGAAACGCGGTCTTTAAGATATCTTCATCCACTATCCTTATTTGATGGTAGCCACTCTTAAGGTCAATCCTACTGAAGTAGGTAGAGCCTTGTAGCTTATCAAACAGATCTTCTACCTGAGGTACGGGAAATCTGTTTTTGATAGTGATATGGTTGAGTGCTCGATAGTCCACACACATACGGTATGTACCATCTTTCTTTTGCACTAAAAGGACTGGAGAACAAAAGGGAGAGGAACTAGGCCTCACCATCCCTTTTTCTACCATCTCTTGTACTTGCCTCATGATCTCCCCTTGTTGAGCTTGTGAGACTCGATAAGGAGGCTTGTTAGGTGGTGAGCTTCTAGGAAGGAGCTCAATGAGATGGTCATCATCCCCTCGTTTTGGAGGTAAGTCCATACAGATATCATCAATGAACGCATCTTGGAATCCTTTTAGAAAATTAGACAAGTCTAACTCTTCTTGATTCCCATTATTTACATTTGATGAAACATTAATATCTTTTAGAGACTCTTTGACAAAAATCATGTACGCAAAAACTGAGCTCTTCATTGACTTATCAAAAGCAAGAGGATTTACAAGTGGATGTTAGAAGCTGGACACACCCCACGGTATCTAACTACTCGGCGGATTATTATTTTTGTAATTAGTCATTCATTGAGGAAAACCCGATTTTTCACATTGTACATATTGGGACTTACAGAAGTTTCCAGATTGTATCCCAGTTTTGATAGTTAGATTGGGTAGATGGTTGATTTTGGAACTTTAGGGTTTGAGAAGTTGTAAGGTATATATACCACTTTTTTATCTTAATGAAAAACCTTTTGTCATTTTAAACAAGTTTGAAGTCTGTGAGTGAGCGTACTGTGTACGTGAGAGAGAGTGTGAGCTTTGTCTTGACGCTACGTGTGCTACGGTGGTCGAAATCGAGTGCAGAGAAGTGCAGCATGTTGCCCCCGACTAGAGCTACGAGCCGATACCAACATTACGCGCATACGGTCCGGCTTTGGGAGCTCCTTCTACAAGCTTCATCGGTTGTTTGGGTGAGCATACGTTATCTGATTTCGCATTGCAACATATCCACGCGTTCACATTGAGTAGAGCTACACATTAGGAACTTCAGATTTCAGAAATGAAGACCTGCAAATTTCGGCCAGACATCCTACGTGTTTCTGCACCGGGTGTTTTGGGTCGTGATTTTGGTTCATAGACCTTAGGGAGAACGGCCTATAGGTATTAGTAGGGTCTCCTTCAAGTTCTATGGTGTCTCAAAAGTGTTTGATGGTTGTTCGGCTCTAGCAAGCGTTATAGGAAGATTCCTCTTTTGCACTTTTGAAGACTGTGACTTAGACAATTGGTAGGGACCTCTGTAGGAATTAGTTAGGAGTCGGTCGAGTGTAGGTTGACACCTTATGCTTTCTTCCACACTCCTGCGGGTCGAGCTTCGTCCTTAGATGACATTACTTGTTAGGTGAGTTCTCGCTATGCTGACATCCGTCGCGGCATATCCGTCCAACATTGGCGCCGCTGCCGAGGACGAAAACCTTAGGTAGGTGACCGAGACTAATCCTTGAGGATTGGGATTTTTGGCTTGCCAAGAGTTTCACTTTACATTTAGATAGGATCAGAGGGTGGAGGACTCTCTAGGTCTTAGAGGGAGTCTAGGAAGCGTGTGTCTGGCCTAGATCCTTCGACTTAGGTAGAGGAGGTAGAGTTAGGTAGTTTAGGTAGTAGTCAAGTTCTAGAGTAGGAGTTGGAGTGGTAGAAGCGGTGAGAGGAGAGCTTGAGAGTTCGGAGAGGCCAAAAAGCAACCAAAAACACCATTATCACCATTTCTTCATGATAGGTAGGAGTAGAGTAAGTAGGACATCATGATTCAGATCTAGAGCATTTCATGCATGTACACTTGCTTGGTAGAATCATTACAAGTTTGTAAAAGACACAAAAAGACGCAAAAGTGTGGTTGAAAGTCTAATTGAAGTCCAAAAGTTACTGTGAGTGTTTCTGATAGGTCTACAGAGCATCAGGAGCATTCCTGTCAGAAAAAACTTTAATTTGAATCCAAGAGACATCCTACGCGTAGGATGTCTACAAGCCAATCTGGGAGGAATTTTGGGATTTTGAGTTGACCAGTGTGTTCTGAAGGTAGGATTTACCCTAATTTCAACTGGAAAGTGGAAATTTGGCCATCTCTTGACAGGATAAGGCTAGAAAGACTAAAATTGCTAGACATCCTACCCAATTAGTGCCAAAACATTAACTTGAAACCAAAACCATAAGAGGGCTGCATGAGTGTGTCTTGCATGATATATTGAGTGACTGAAAGGGGTTTCACCTCATTCAGGTAAGAAAATTGGGTTCAAAGTGGACTTTAGCACTTTTGACTGAAAAAGCAAAAAAACAGCTGAAGTTTGGGACTTTTGAAATCCAAACCAAAATCTGAGCATACCACTGAGATCAGCACATCAAGGGGAAGCTGTGGAACAAATCTGGGGTCAAACAGGCCAAAAAGACATCCTACGCGTAGGATGTCTTCTGAGTGATTTGGGACTCCAAACTGAAATCTGAGTATACCAAGGTGATCAGCAACTCTAGGAGAGCTTAAGTCTTGAGTTTAAAGCCATTCTGATGAAAAAGACATCCTACGCGTAGGATGTCTAATGCAAGAAAATGAAGCCAGAATTTGACTTTGAGCAAAGTAAGGTGTTATATAGCCTAAGGCAAGCCTGCTAGGCAATTTTGGTCCAATTTGGAGTTGATTAGACTGATCAATACCATCAACTGGCCGTCGGAACAGATTTCTGACTCATTGACCAGCTTATAGAAGTCCTAATCAAAAAGTAAAAGCAGCTATAAGCTCAGCACAACAAGGGGAAACAACAGTGCAAAAGTCCATGCAAAATACAGTAGGAGACATCCTACGCGTAGGATGTCTATTGGGCCATACTATAGAGAAAATTTGACATGGCCTAGACAGTGAGGTTCCATTTGGCTTAAGGGTTCCAGAACTTCTTTCAGAAGTGAATTTGGACCTTGATTGCCCATTTGACAAAGCAAGGACTGAATTCAGGCTTTTTCGCGTAAATTGGCCAACATCAGAGAAAAGTATTGTTTCAAACTAGCAACCTAATCCAGAACATTAGCAGTGTATAAAATATAGTAGTGGTTGAGATTAACTCTCCAGTTATACCAATCATTACTAAGATAACCTCTAGCAGGTAAATGCTTTGATTCAATTGCCGAAATTAAAACTCTTGTATACAGGTATATTCAGCAACAAAGCAAGAAGTTGTGCAGAAACTGATCCATTGCCAGGTTAGTGGTTGAACTTGTGATAAGTTACATTGATAGGTTTGATGAATTTAAGATCAGGAAGATACATTGTTAGAGACCAGAAGGTGGCAGGTGACCAAGGTAGCTTAGTGTCCACCGAAGAGAGTGTAACTCAGGCAAGGTTAGATCCTCTAGCACCGATTATTGAGGAAGGTAGTGATACTGACACTTCGTCAGACAAATCTTTCTTCATGATGGGTAGTCAACACCCAGGAGGTTTCACCTATGATGGACCTATGCGAGGAGGAAGCACCTCCCAAAATCCTTTGAATGATTCCAAGCTTACGGTGATCTTCTTAGAGGGAACAAACTCAAGAGGAGCCCTAGTCTATTCTGACTATCGAGGCCGCAAGTGCATTTGTATGGAAGAGAGGCCAGCACAAAGATTGGAGATAATCCGCGTGTATGATGATGGAGATAGATTCCGAGAAGAAAAGGGGAACCACTATTTAATAGTTAGCAACCCTAAAGATTACAACAGATATGCAGATAACGTGGCTAAAGGGAAAATGTTTTCAGAAACTCAAGAGCCACCACCAAACATTGATCGACACGGAACTATTTTTATGTACGATAAGAAAACAATCAGGATTCCAACTTATAACGAGAATGTGGGAATCTACAAACACGAGAGTGAGGGTATTGTCTCTTACTTTCGCAGCAAAGAACCATACGTAAACGAACTAAGCAAAGACAAGGTTCTTTAATTATTCTCTTATGAAACTGCTACGGGGAAGGGCATAGTTTTTGTTGATAGATACGGGCGAGAATACCAACGTATTCTCCTAGAGGAAGTAGAAAGAGCAACAGGTTCAGGAGCATCAGCATATGCCTTTGAGGAAATGCCGAGAGTCGTCCACACCCCAAGCAAGTCAACGAATCTTTTTTCAGATGAGTATGACACTACATCACATTCCACCAGACCGCAAGCATTCAACAACCAAGACCAACCAGTAAACCAGCCATCATTGCAGGCATGGCTTCGACAGAGTGCAACAATGGAACCAAACCGAAACCGAGATGGTAATCCAGCCGCACGAGGGCTCAGGGATTTGCAAGAACCACCACACTATTCAAGATATCAAGCAGAGAGTAAGCCAAAGACACAAGGGTCGACCGAGCTTGGAGGACCACCCATGGAACGAGTTCGAAGAGAAGAACCACCTCCAGCGAGAACCGTTAGAAATTATGGCTTAGGAGCACCATTGGGCGAGGATCCAGCCTATTACAGAAGGCCTGAGGAGGTGTATAGACTTGGGCGGGGTGATCCAATGATGAGGTTTGTAGACAATCGCAGAATTAGACCTTCTCAAGTGCAAAAATAGGTAAACAAGAAATACACAGGAAACAGAGACCCAAGAGATCATGTAGCAGCCTTTGTGCGTGTGATAAGAGCCGAAGAGGTGTTAGATTTTCCTACCCAATTTGCAGGGTTTGGACTAACCCTAGAGGATGATGCTGCAACTTGGTTTGACTCTGTGGAGCGTAGAGACTTCGAGTCGATGGAGGAAGTGTTTGACGAGTTTATTGAGGAATACTCTCAAAGGGGAATAGATCATAATATTGTCTCACAAATCCATAAATTCAAACAAAAAGATGGAGAATCTGTACGGAAGGCAGCCCTAAGATTAAAAAGATATGTTAAGTTCCGTCCTGTTGAAGAACTACCAACTCAATCCAGACTTATGCTAATATTCATCCAAGGACTAAGGAATGCAGATCTCCGGAAAGACTTACATATGAAGAGGAGCACGACGTTGAATGAGTTGACCAAGGAGGCTCTATACCTTGTGGACAATTGTGCGGTCTACAAAGAAGGGGAGTTCAAGGACCTGGATGACGATTTATCTTCACAACAAAGTGGGAGCAAGTCTTCAAAGGCCACACTGAAAGGAGAAATAGCGGTAAACCAAGAGCAGCTCGTAGATGAAGTGCTAAAAAAGATCAACTTGTACGCCAAACCTCAGGCTAAACAGCCCAAGTGGTGTGCTAATGAACAAAAATGGACAAACCATGGGACCGAGGAATGTTACTATAACAAGGGATATGTGAGGGAGAGACCTTACGCTCCCCAAGCACCCGTAGCTTCCCCACAAGTTCCATCGATGCCTAGATATCAAGCAGGAAACTTACCAGGACCTGTAGGTGTAGAAAGACCACAACCGGTGTTGGGGCAACAACCACCCCTACCAGGTTTACGACCAGTTGGTATAAGATACACACCAACGGTAACTGAATCAGAAGAAAAGGCTTTGGTGCCTATGCATGCATATTATGAAGATCCCACTGGATATGCGGCAAACCCTGTCTATTATCCACCGGAAGAACTCTCGACACCAGAACCATGGAGCATGATAGGGAATCAAGGACCTCCAACTGCTGCACAGGCCGCAGGAGAAGGAAGATATAGCTTAGATGAACGAACATTGTTGTTCATAGCCAATGGAGGCATGGGCGGACAGAGACAGGCTTACCAGCAATGAGGGGCTCAAGGAGCACCTCAACAACCCAAGGGCCCCTGTTACAAATGTGGCGGAGACCATTGGCTGAGAGACTGTCCTCATAATGAAATCATTAGAGTCAATGCGTATTGCCCAGAATGTGGAATTACTCATTTGATTCCGGATTGCCCTAAAAACTCGAGCAAAGGAGCAAAAACCACCTTGAACCTGTTGGAAACAGTACCTTCCAGTGGAGGATTGAAAAATGAAACAATCATACCTATTCAGGCGGTAACACGTGCTCAAGCCCAAAGAAGGACGAACGAACCCATAATATAAGAACCAAAAACAGATGCCCAAAGTTCAGAAACAAAAAATCAGAGAAGCACTTGGAAAGCGAGAAAGGCGCGTAGGAAAGCCAGGAAAGAACGAGAGCAAACAACCCTATCCGATGAGTTGAAACATACAAAGAATAGATTGGAGTGGTTAGAAGATCTAGCTAGCTTAAGCTCACACACCACAGCAGCCATAGCACCTAAGGAAATAGCAGAGCCCAAAAGTGCAGGATCGGGAGGATCTGTACTGGCAGACAAGGTAAACGAGCAGCTGGATGCGCTTCTAAAAGCTTATGAAGCTCGACTTAAAAAAAACCAAACCCAGGAGCAAAGGTGGATGACTTATCCATATGCGGAAATAGAAAAACAAAGGTTGGATATGTGTAAAAAGATGATTGAAACGGCTCAATCATTGATGGAAGACCCATTGGGTAAACTGACAAATTGCCATGACGCACCAGCTCCAACCCCTATCCAACCAACATTAGAGAAACATGAAGAAACAAAGGAAAAAATCACTAATGATTATGAGTCTAGAGGAGAGCCTATCATAGTGCCAAATACCACCGATGAGGCAAGTGACGGGGTCCATCCTAAAATATTGGCAAAAATGGGAAAGGACGGTAACGGTCTAGATAATCTGTGGAAGCAAATCCGAGAGGCCAACGAGGATAATAGTATGAGTAACCACCAGAATAGCACGAGAAAAGAAAAGAACGTGATCTTACCTCCTATTGACGAATTTGAGGCAAGATCACAAATGAACTTTGAGATACATTCACAAGGGGGAGACCAAGGATCTATTAGCCCGGGGCACAGCCAGCCAGACTCTTTGAGAACTTTTCCCTCTTACCTAGGAGAATATGAAGCTAAGTCGGAAGTGAGAGCACTCCCATCTCAAAGACTTTCTTCTAACAAGGTGATGGATTCACAAGGATTGATTGAGCTGTTATCCACCCTGGTGGCATGCACAATCACGTTAGCAAAACTTCTAAGGTTAAGGCCAAACATGTGGACCACAGTAGGAAAATGCCTAGAAAAATTTGGAGTGAAAGACCCCACCTTGAAACTACAAGAAGGAATCAGGGAGTTGGACAGGCCTAACCTAAACACTAGGCCAGTACCATTGAATAAGGTTGGAGAATATTGCAAGGGAGAAGACGGAAACACGACGCTACCGATAGAATTCCAAGGAGTAGTTTCCAAAGCTATTCTTGACACTGGAGCAGGAGTTGCTATCGCCACCAAGGAAATATGGAAAAAAATGGGGAAAACCAGCTCTGAGGGCTACCAGAATGAAGCTGAAATTGGCAGAGGGTTCATGGAGAAGCCTCTCGGACTCTTGGAAAAAGTAATTGTCACTTCGTGTGGGATCGAGTATGAGCATACATTTGCAATAGTCGATTTCGACAAAAAGAACAATTATGAGATAATCTTGGGACGACCATTCATGCGACAACTGAAGATGGTCCAAGATTGGGGCTGTGACCACATATACCTTAGACATGGTGAGACGACAACTAAAATACACCTGAAAGATCATAGTTACAAAGATGTAAACCAAACACCTGTGGAAGAATTTGATTCGGCTACAATAGCAGGATCAGAACTACCAGCATGGTTAGGGCAACCAAAAGAGCAATGGATGTGCGGAGCTTCACATTGTGGAAGCTTAAGAAAAGAGGAATGCGTCTTAGAAATAGCAATTGAGGACAAAGAGTATATTCCGGAACCTTTCCCTGAAGATGCCTTGGAGCCTCTAGAATGGGAACACATACTGGCAACATTAGATGTCTGTACCATTACCGACAGTCCAACAAAAAAAATTTGCGATAAGGATGGCTACGATGTGCTACCCTATTACATGGTAAGCGTTGTGCCAGAAAAAGAGACGGTCGAACCCCCGGCACAAGAAGAGTTTTACAACTCCTCTGAACAATTGGAAGTAAATGATGAGGCAGATCATGAGTGTTCAGACACCTCCAGTGAGCGTGGGAATGAAGCCGAAAATATCAAGTTTTATGATTTTGCTAATCAACACCCTAGACGCCAAGAACGCTATAGGAGGAAAAGAGCCGGAAGGCAAGCGAGAGAGAACCTGATGCCTAGGATAAAAGGTAAAACTCACTATTTGATGCTTGTAAAAGCAGAGGATTGTGTGAAAGATCAAATATCAGGGAAATTCTCAGAAAATTGAAAAGAACAAACGCGAGAAGAAATAAAACAAGAAAGAAAAGCTAGAACCGAAACAAAATCACAAAAATCAGAAAAAACAGAAAAAGAACCAACAAAAGACCACAAGTGGACCAAACTGGAGCGTAAACAGAAATACCAAGAACTGAAAAGGTCTTTGAGAGAGATATGGACTACTGAAGAAGATAGTGATGGTAAAGGAGAGTCAGAAAAGGGCAACATGAACGTACCAGCACACTATCGGAAATTTACTATCCAAGATAGAAAAATCATCATGACACCACCAATCAGGGAGAGAACCAACCAAGAATCTTATGATGGGCTTGAAAATGCAAAAAAAATAGACCTCGCAGAACCAGGTGAAAAGCCTCAGCCGGTCTATATAGCTAACGATTTAGAGCCTGGGGAGGAAGCTCAAACTGAAGCACAAGAACGCATTGCAAAAAGAAGTCTTCTTCGACAACAACAACAATGTAAACCACCATTGAAAATCAATGCCATTCGAATGATGAACTTGGAGGAGGAAACAGTAGAGCCAATAATTACAGTCAAAGTGGGCAACAATCAAGTTGAATCAATAGCCTTGCTCGATTCGGGTGTTGAAGCAAATTTGATCTCTTACCGATTATACCAACAGCTCAAAGTCACAGATCAACTTCATCCTACTCCCCAAGTGCTCGAAAGTAGCACATCACATCCATTGAAAACATTAGGATGGACTATATTGCATGTACAGCTACATCAATATATTTACCCACATAAATTCTATGTGGTGACAGATGAAAGCACACAACAACCAATGATGCTAGGGCAACCTTGGAAAAAATCATACAATGTCCAGATAGACTCGAAAGTAGAGGCGGTCAAAATTCAACACGAACATGAACAGCAGGTGATAGCTTTTGCTCAGAAGTACCATCATGATCAACTGCAAGCCATGCAATCACTGGCAACAAAGACAAAAGAACAAATACCATCAAAGAACAGCATGAAACCTGAGACCAACAACCAGGTAAAGGCCAACCATGCTAATCACAGACATCTAAGGTCACCGGCTACACTGCACAAATCTAGGCTACCAAAACAAGGTAAACAAGTATAGATGCGGAAGGATAGAAAGGCCATGGCGGGAACGAAACAATGTAACAACCGGATTCCAACAAAGCAGATGGTGCAACCCAAAACCAAGGTAACCAAGCAGATATGGATCCCAAAGAAAATGCTTAGCCATAACCCAAATGTCACTCACATTTGGATACCAAAGCAAAAGACAAAGGAAATACTTACGATACAAGCAACAATAGAAAGCAGACATCTGCAGGTCAACAAGGGGGACCGATATATGTGGATGCCGATGACAGACAAACCAGTGGCAAACAAGAAAGTGCCAAACCATCTACAAAAGTTGGCAGCACCAAACTACCAATGGAAAGCCCAGGCCATAAGGCCCATAGCTATCACATCCAGGCCATTTCTATCCTCAGATACAGATACGACTCCAACAACAGTGTCAGCAAAGCAATTGCCTCTTGCCAAAAAGACAATTAAACAGAGAGCAGTAGAGTTACAACAGCTACTTGCAAAGAAAGCAGGAAGCCTCGACGTCGAATGCCAATAAGCATCTTGCTTATTCCCTTCTCTTGCACAGCATTAATTTTTCCATGCATTGACCGAGTATGCATAAAATAGGGCCACATTAATTGGCCAGGCATTAGCACAACTTTTTCAACCTATGCACGACACATACTCCGAGGCGAAACCTTGTCGTCCGAGAGGACTCCAACTAGGAGGGGGGAGGCATTCTCAATGCGGAACCAATAACAGAAACAGCAAAAAAGGGCATGATTTTCGACTATTTTAAGGGTTGACGTTTGATTGCGAAATTTTCTAGAGTAACCCAAGTATATATGCCCTTATACAGCATGAAGCTACAGGTATATGGGGCCAAACGCCAAATCAAGCCCCTAGGTGTGTGTGTGTGTGTGTATATAAGTAGAAATAACCATTTTTTAGGCAAAATATTGGTAAAACGGAGAAATCCGGCCATAAAATTTGCATGAGAGTGTATATAATGTGTTTCGGTGGTGTTTGTGGTCTATTATGAATTTTGGGGATTTTCTGCGTTTGATTTGCTATTTTCCTTTTAATTTTGCTAATTTTCGGCAGAAAAACTTCAAAAATACAAAAAATAGGTGAAAAACAGTTGTAATGAAAAACAAAAAATATGGGGATGACCATTGACTAAAGAACAACCTATGGTATAGTGGGGGTGCAATTATGAGACTGGAGCGGAAAGCGTGTTTTAGCCAGGTTTTGACCGAAATGACAAATTTCTGGTAAACAGATCAAATAGAGTCTAAATCAAGAAATTTTTGAGCCTAAACTGCATCTCGCAGAAAGATAGAAGCACATGTCAAATTTCATGAAAAATGGTTCGGGGACCTCCATTATAAGAATTTTTCACCCCATTTTTAGCTCATTCTCACTATTGACTTTGTGGAGAGAGCTTCTGCCACCTAGAGCGGATCGACCTTCCAGCAGCTTCTACGATGCGCACGTCTACCCGACCAGCTCCAGACATGAGAGGTAGGCTCACCACCTTGAGCTTTTCGCGCATGTTTGTCATTCTGTCGCGAAAACTAGCGTAGAGGTCACACACAAAGCGAGCGGTAGAGACCTGCAAGTAGAAACGGCGGCCTAACGACTAACCCAAAAGCAACAAGACTTCATCAGCAGCTTACCCTAGTCTAGGAGACCAGTCCTAGATAGCCAAAGGCAGTGGGAAACCATCGGGAAAAACCCTAATTCCCAAAAATCCGCAAGAGGCCACCAAATGGGAAATCAACGAAACGGCGACCAAATGCTACCAAAATTTATGGGTAGGAGCATCTCGACATGCTCAACAAGTCCATATGACCCGCATGACCAAAAAGTGACCCGAAGCGGCACTAAACCTCAGAAATGGCATCAAACACACAAAGCGTCAAAATGCACTTGTGGCCAAACCGCAAGTCCGTTTGCCACTAAACTTGACGAGCGGCTTTCCTAGACCATCAACAACCAAATCCTATGGTGGTAGACCACCACAAATCATCAAAGGTATGTAAACGCAACCACGGGTACTTCTAGAGCGACAAATTGCCAAATGGAGCTCCGGTGAAGCCAAAGTCAACAAAAACCATACGACAAGGATCCCCAAGGGATTGGGAAGCTATGGAGACCAACATCGAGGAATTTCATCACCAAAAAGCACTCCAAAAGTCAGAAAACGGCTCGGAGGCTCTGAAGTCCACACGGGGAGTTATACTCTATCCATTTGACTTTTTTATTGAAATTAGGCTCAAAAGGGACTTAGGGGGGCAAAGGGCAAGCACTAGGAGCACTAACACTGGAAAAATCATCAGGAGTAGGATGTCTCAAGGGCATTTTTTGGCACAAAACCCAACAATTCTTGTCATGCACATGTTTTGAATGACATTTACAAGCCCTACACCACGTTTCATCACATTTGGATCAGATTTGACCTCATATGCATGGAAAAATGCAAAGTTAGGGCATAAAGGCACTAATGGGCCATTGACCTACCAAATCATGTCCAAATCTCATGAAAATTGCACAACACATTCACATACACATCAGCTAACTTTCTGTGTGGTAAGGAAGTAAAAATGAGGAATAAGACATCCTACGCGTAGGATGTCTAATTGACCTTCTTGGCATGGGGGGGAAGTTTTGTCATTCCAGATTCAATTATCTCATCAGCTAGAGCCCATATGTCAAGTTTGAAGCCATTCTAATCACTTTTGACCCCCAACACCTTCAAGATACACTTTTTGAGCCCAAAAACACCTCACAGAGCCCTACATGCATCAAATCTTATCCAAATGCAAATCCAAGAACATGGCCATGTTCCATGGGCCAAGGACAACCCACAGAACAAGTTTCATGCAATTCTGATGAAATAGACATCCTACGTGTAGGATGTCTTAAGCTTAAAATTAGTCTTCTGTGCAAGAAATGACATCATAGGAGCCAATACCATGATGCATTGAGCCCATATACCAAGTTTCAACCCATTTGGACATCAATTGCTACCCATGATGGGCAATCTACCCAAATTGTGACCTAAAGCTTAAATCATCCCAAAAATCCACTTTTTGACATCCAAATTCAATCCAAGATTATAACCATGTTCCATGAGCTTTACACTACCTACATGTCAAGTATGAACCAATTCTGAAGAAAAAGACATCCTACGCGTAGGATGTCTAGATGGATATTTTTGGCCAGATTTGCACTGTGAGCACATGCACAGCTTCACAAGTTCCTTTTAAGCTATAATTTCAATTTTCAAGTCATTTGGATAAGTAAAACTCAGTTTAGCAGCTGATATGGAAAAAACGCTAACTTTGGATTGTTGAGTGCAACACGATCTATGGCAGTCTCGAAGTCACCGGCAAAGAAGACGAGAATGACAATCAAAGATTATCTGGATGAGGTGGAACCTTTTGTCATTCCAGAGGGAACACTAAAGCCCACCAGCACCTGGATACAGGAAGACCTGTTAGAGTCAAACGACCTAAAGATCTACCAGGGGGTGTTCAAAGACAATGAAGGCAATGTAATAGAGCTGTCAATCCTGCCAAGAGAGCTCAATGAATTTGTCCGAAGCAAAATGGCCGGCTACTTGGAGAAAATTGACCTCCATAACTATTTCGAAGCAATACCAGCAGGGGTGGACGTCAAAAGAGTATGGGAGTTTGTAACAAGCATCAAAGAGGATGGAATGGCCAGAGTGACAGATTTGCACGGCAGACCCGATATAGAGATCATTATCACAGAGCGGGTTGTAGCCCATGCACTAGATCTTTCCAATCAGGGAGATAGTGTGACAAAGAGAAGGGATTTAGTCAAGGTGTACAAAGAGAAAAAGGCTAATTACACCTTCAAAGACATCACCAACCCAAAGGTGGCGATCATGAGCCAATTGTACAACCAGTACTTCCACATATGCACGAAGAGGCCACAGAAGTACAAGATGCCGCCAGGTGCAATTGCCACAACGTTTACTTGGGCAATGACAAATGGCACCCCAAAGATAATCAACTATGCGGCATACATACATGACAGCTTGGTAAAAATGGGGAACAAAAAGCCAACCTACATAGTGCCAGGAGAAATGATAACCAAGGTAATTTATGCAGCACTACACGCCAAGGGAAGGTGGCCTGACCCCCCATCTCAGAATGACTGGCTAAGGGTAAAGGAATACAAAGAAGACGAGCCACAACGAGCACCAAGGGTGGCTACAAGGTTGAAGAGACGACTAGAGCCAGTTGAAGAGGAGCAACCTGAGCAGAAGAAAGGAAAAAAGGAATCTGCTCAAGTGCCGGCCAAAGAGACAAGATCACAAAAAGCGGCTAGACTCGAGAGGCTGATGGAGAGTTTCCGAGCAGAAAGAGCTCTCAAGGGTGATTTAAACGAATTATGGAAGCCATCTCTCGAGTCTATGTCCGGATCCTCCAGAAGAGTGCAGAGGGACCGCTTTGAAGACTATATCAAGAATTTCGAGATTCTTGATGCTGCAGCGGAAAACATTCCCCATGTCCCTTTCACCGAGGAAGAAGTGGAGCAGATAAGGCAGACATTGCTAGATGAACAAGAAAACCAAGAAAGGGAAAGAAAAACAAAAGCAGATAGAGACTTTAAGGGCAAACCTGCAGCTTTACCAGATAGCCCTAAACCCAGCCCACAGCCATCACCACCACCATCACCACCTCCTAGCAGCCCTCCACCAAAAGATAGGGAGGTTGGGGACAATCAAGAAGAACACCAGGCTGAGGAGCAAGAGCAAAGGCCAGAACCTGAGCCCAAAGAAGAGACCAAGCCTGCGTCTGAACAAAAAGAGCTCGAGGAGGCATATTATGCATTTTTGGACCTGCTAGCTGCAGGCTATACAAGGGAAGAAGCCGCCACAGTCGCATTCGACTTGGCGAGAACAAAGCATAAAGAACAGATGCCAGGCATTTGGCTAGTCGAGCTAAAGGAAATTGCTATCGACACGGTAGACCTACACCCACCCTCAAATGATTGGGACGTGGTGATGACAATGCTAGCTGGAATAAGAGCACAATCGGTGGCATCAGACGAAGAATTGATAACTCTAAAGGCCACCGAAGAAAAGACTAAGATGGAAAGAGATATTCTACGGGCACAAAGCCAAGGACAAAAAGAAAGAGAAGCTGACCTCCATGCCAGCTTGGCCACGGCTCTACAAAACTGCCAAGCAAAGGAAGAAGCAAATGAGGCAGCAGCAAAAAGATTGCAAGCAGCTGAAGAAGAGTGTCTACAACTCAGCAAGTCATTGCGAGATGCCGAAAAAGAACGGGATAATCTGACACTCCAGCTAGCAGAGGAAACTAAAGAAGTAGAGGCCATGAGTAATGCAAAGGAAAAGGCAAAGATAGAACAAGAAGCAAGCCTGGATGAAGTCCTTGAGCTCAAGGACCAATTAAAAGTCAAAGATCAAACCATCCAGAGGCTGCGAGCATCACCTGCGAGAGTTAGAGCTACAAGCTCGACTCAAATGATATCCGAGAGTCAAATATATGAGGAGCAGATGCAAGAACTCCAGAAGGAGTTGACTCTCGAGAAGAAGCAGAGGTTGATGATGGCTGAAGGTTCTATCGCAATGCAAACCAGAATGGAGGACAGCCAAAAAGCACTACAAGAAGAATTGGAGAGCATAAAGATAAAGCTCGAGGAGGCTGAAAAGGTAAATGTTGAACTCAATGACCTCCTCGTGACTATGGGCGGAGAAGCCGAAGCGGAAAAGCAGACACTCCTCAAGCAAATAGAGGAGTTGAAAGGCCGGCAACAAGCAGAAGCAGAGAGCTCAGGGCCAGCTACCAATGAGGGCATCGACCTCGACAATGTGGCAGATCCTGTGGACACACCCATGCCAGAGGAAAGCATAGCAGGCTCCTCTCAAGAGCTCCAGGATCTAACACAAGAAGAGGAGGAAAAATTGTGTAAAGCAATAGAGGAAGAGCTCAGAGAAAGCACAAAGGAAGCCTTGGAATGGGAACAAAGGGTTTTCAAATCTATGACAATTGGCTTACCAAGTACCCGCAATACCTAATACACTTGGTAGAGGCACCTAAACACATCAGAGATAACCTCAGCTTCTGTCCTCTACCAAGGGTTAGGACGTGGAAAGCACAAGAAATCTTACAAAGAATCCAACCCACTTGGTTGAACTACCCAAAGCTGCCAGGCATTAAGGCAGGTGATAGAATAAGTGTACAATACATGGTGAAAACCCTAACGGGAGACATAAAGTTGTTCACTGGCTCACCTGACCTTACATGCACCATGATGAGAAAGATCTGCAGAACCATCCTAGCAGTGTTTGAGACCTTCAAGCCAGGATAGGTGACTGACAGGATATTCTTCTTCCAGGACACATACATATGTGCTTATGATATGTCAGGTCAGCCTTCCAAGGAGGTGATACGTGCGTTGTATCAAAGAATTATGTTTCTCCCATCCTATCACCTCCAGGCATTTGAAGAATCATTCTACACGGGGTTCTTCACCATGCATACAGATATCTTTGGCCCAACAATGCTAAATCTACATGCACGGTACAAATCACTGCTAAAGATGCGGGAGACTATAAGATGAAGCAAAGGATCAAGGCCATGTCGGGGACGACATGAACAAGGAGTGGGGGGATGTTAGAAGCTGGACACACCCCACGGCATCTAACTACTCGGCGGACTATTATTTTTGTAATTAGTCATTCATTGAGGAAAACCCGATTTTTCACATTGTACATATTGGGACTTACAGAAGTTTCCAGATTGTATCCCAGTTTTGATACTTAGATTGGGTAGATGGTTGATTTTGGAACTTTAGGGTTTGAGAAGTTGTAAGGTATATATACCACTTTTTGACCTTAATGAAAAACCTTTTGTCATTTTAAACAAGTTTGAAGTCTGTGAGTGAGCGTACTGTGTACGTGAGAGAGAGTGTGAGCTTTGTCTTGACGCTACGTGTGCTACGGTGGTCGAAATCGAGTGCAGAGAAGTGCAGCGTGTTGCCCCCGACTAGAGCTATGAGCCGATACCAACATTACGCGCGTACGGTCCGGCTTTGGGAGCTCCTTCTACGAGATTCATCGGTTGTTTGGGTGAGCATACGTTATCTGATTTCGCATTGCAGCATATCCACGCGTTCACATTGAGTAGAGCTACACATTAGGCGCTTCAGATTTCAGAAACGAAGACCTGCAGATTTCGGCCAGACATCCTACGTGTTTCTGCACCGGGTGTTTTGGGTCGTGATTTTGGTTCATAGACCTTAAGGAGAACGGCCTATAGATATTAGTAGGGTCTCCTTCAAGTTCTATGGTGTTTCGAAAGTGTTTGATGGGTGTCCGGCTCTAGCAAGCGTTGCAGGAAGATTCCTCTTTTGCACTTTTGAAGACTGTGACTTAGACAATTGGTAGGGACCTCTGTAGGAATTAATTAGGAGTCGGTCGAGTGTAGGTTGACACCTTATGCTTGCTTCCACGTGCCTACGGGTCGAGTTTCGTCCTTAGCTGACATTACTTGTTAGGTGAGTTCTCGTTGTACTGATGCTCGTCGCGGCGTATCCGTCCAACAGTGGAATAGTGCGACCACGCTCACTAGCATCTATATACATGTTCTTTCCCCTGTAGGTGAAATAAATTCTCCTTTCAGGGAACTTCATGTTGGCAGCCATGTGATCAAACCATGGTGCCCCTAGGATAACATCCTGATATTGGAGAGGAGAGATACAGAAGTCTTCTTTGTCGACATAGCTTTGGACATGAAGCCTCAACTTCCCAATCAAGGGAGTAACGGAGGCTTGTTGTCCCTTGAAAGCTGCATCATCCACTACTATATCTACCTTATCACCAGAATTTCCAGACGAATTGTTGCCAGCAGAAGCATTAGGAACAGAATTTTTGCCACTCGCAGCAGAACCATAAGAAGTGGCTGCATTGTTGTTACCACCCTTTCTTTGAGAAGCAATAAAAGCCTGTTCAACTGTACGCTGTTTAGTCCTGTTTTTTCTGGAAAGTGACTCTTGCAACAGCAATGTGCATAATGCATCAAACTTGACAACTTCAGGATTTCCTTGGGTCATAAGTCTCCAAGTACTAGCAAAATTCTAGTAAGAATCTGGTAAGGCATCAAGAACAGTCTGCACAAGAGAATTGTCTAAAATAACTTCACCTACAGAAATAAGTTGCTCATTGATATCCTTGACACAAGCAAGGAAAGTGTCCATATCATCTTCCTCATGCATAATCTTCGACCCCAGCTCTTTACGCAGCAAAGCAATTTTAGCCTCATTGCAGCTTGCAGAAAGACCTGCTAGAATATCCCAAGCCTGTTTTGTAGATTTTGTTGAACGGATGTGAGGAACAATGGTGCGCTTCACAGACAACGCAATCAATGCATGAGCCTGCGCATCCTTAACATCCCAACGAGCTTGTTCTACCGTAGGCAAAACAACTCTAGCAGCTGCAATCCTTGCAGCAAGACCTGCAACATCCTCAAGATCGCCTACATCCTCAGAACCAGGACGTACATCAATGCCCTGCACAATGTTCCAGACACCCTTTGACACAAGAACATGTTGCATCATATAAGCCCACATAGGGTAGTTGTCCCCATCCAACCTGTCCTCAACAGCAAACATCTTGAACACATCTTTGTTGTTGTTGTCAGCCATGGTAAATGCTGCACCTGATGTGAAAACTGCCCAAAAATAGGAGAAACGGAGCGGGAACAATGTAACATTTAATGGCCTAATAACTTATGTGTAGCGGAAATTAGCATGAACATAGTGGGCATTTCATTAGAATAGATTCCTAATGAGAATTACAAGAGTGCTTGGGTGGAGAGAGCAACAAAAAGAATAACACCTAGTTAGATAGCATCGACAATACTTTCAAAAGAGAGAGCAATTAAGCTATTGACAACAGTTGAGGACCGGATTTTCATGGAGCCGGTCCCCCCTCCAAAAGGCTTTGTATTATGGTTTCTCCCATCAAGAGAGACATTGTACAATACAATTCTTTGTGTTCCTTCAAGACTAGCTAGTGCAATGAGGATGGAAGCTTCATGCACTAAGCAAAACACTTAACAAACACAACTTGAATTATCCCCGTTCTCAGACCCAAGACCTCACACACCTTCGAAGATGGTGAGAGCTAGCAGGGTATGAGAGTAGATTGAGAGGAAGAAGGAGTATCTTACGAGAAAGATGTACATCTCCTCACATAATCACTCATATGTAGCATAGCTTAGCTTAGTAATTAGCTTGGTAGAGGATATGAGCATGCATTGAAGCTTGGCTCTTGGTTGGATTTGCATCCACATGCCAAGAGAGTGTTGATGTAGGCTTCTATCTCACAAGCTTGGAGTAGGTGATGAGTTCTCCATTAAAGCTTGGGAAGAGATAGTCTTCTCTTTCTTCACACATGAGCTTGTGTGAGTGTGTGTGTGATAATGCCTTGCAAAAATCAGCCCCCTCTCTCTCTTGGGCGAGCCCTCTTGCTAAATGCTCTTCCTGAAGCCTCATTGGCCCTCCCCAAGTCAAGCCAATTAAGATTAAGCATCATAAGTGATAGCCTTCTGACATGTGTCCCCCTTTCCCCTTTTGTGAGAGCTTTAGGTAATTAAATAATTAAACTAAACTCTCATTGGACCCCTTTGCCTCCTCGCCAATAGGAATCAGGCAAGCCATGGGGCTCCTGAATGCTCATTGGACCCCTTGGGAGACTGCCCAATAGTCTTCTAGGAGACTTAATTCTCATTGGTTTCTTTTATTAAATGTTTTTAAATTAATTAAACTAGATTTACTCTAGCTTAATTTTCATTGGTCCACTTCAAGGGTCATCCAATAAAAATTGGGCACACCTTGTGGGCATCTGGCCTAGGGAGCTGGCATGTGTCCCTCATTCCCTTTGTGTAAAGGGAGCCTGTGTGTGTGTGTGTGGCTTTCTCTCTCATCCCCTACCTTTAGGGCTCGCCCCCTCCCATGTAGGGATGTGCAAAGACTTTTAGGGCACACACAAAGCATCCAATTTTCCCTAGGGTTGACCTTTGGACACAACCTTTGAATTTTGGAACCTTAGCATTTTGGAAGTCTTAATGGGCTGAACCTTAGGGTCTTTTTAGCCCATTGTTGCACATGGATCTTTTGCAGATGGCCCCCCCTTTGGATCCCTATTTTCCCTCCTTTGGATCCCTACTGTGGCCGGTCTGCTAGCTTAACCAATATTCTAGCTTTTTCTCCCCTGGCCATCCCCACATTAAATGATCAGTTTAATATGAGAAAATCATTTAGGAGAATTAAATATTGATTATTATGACATTACCTCTCTCTTGAAATCATAGTCGTCCTCGACTATGGTGTAGAGAAGATAAAGCATGTTCATGAGTCCTTTTCTTAGCGGGTAGAGGATCCCTATGTTACCCTACGACATCATTCCACAATGGATGACTAGTCCATTTGGCGCTTGAGAGCCTGAGGCTGCCGCAAGCATGTCTGCACATTAGTCCTATTAGTCTTCCATAGTAGGGTGACAAGCTCTACTTGGTGTTTGGGAGACGTCGTCTCCACAAACTTGATCTAAGCATGCATACTACTTCATTTTTGTGCACATATAAAGAAAAAGAGAGTCTTATAAGACAAAAATTTTGTTCATTTTTAACATTTTGTACATTTGCTTACTCTTGGGAAGCATTGTAAGCATTGACAAGGTTTAGGTTATCCTTTAATTGTATGCCTTGCATCCATCTAGCATCTTCAAAAGGATAATTCTTAAACTTAATAAGATATGGTCGGATAGTCTTACCGCCTCTTAGTACCTTGTCTTCATGTCGGAGAATGGACTCGGTCTGCAGCACCTCTTCTTGGTCCTCGATCTCCGGTGGGTCTTCAATAGTTGGTTCTTGAGGTGGCTCTCCTTTGTAAGGCTTTAATAGGCTCACATGAAAAGCATTGTGTATGAGCCAATGATTGGGCAACTTGAGTTGATAGGTCATCTCATTGATTGGCTTAAGAATCTGAAAGGGACCATAGTACCTTTTTGCTAGTTTAGCATAGTACTTTTGGTGACCCGTAGGATTCTTGCCCGTTGTGTGCCTTAATCGAGCCTTGGGAAACTTTAACAAGACCCAATCGTTTTCTTTAAAGGCTTGGGATCTTCTGTGCTTGTTAGCAGCAGCCTTTTGCCTTTGCTGTGAGATAGAGCATCCTTAATCTTTTGGAAAGATTCTTGTAGGTCTCGGCTATACTCATCTGCAGCGAAGATCTTCCCATGTACCTTAAGTAGCAAGGGACTTTTTGATCTTCCGTCAATTACCTCAAAAGGTGCTTTTCCTGTGGAAGTATGTACAGTGTTATTGTAAGCATACTCCACTAAGGGTAAGTACTTCTCCCATTGGGATCTTTGATCTACTTCCGTTACATAGGCTTTGAGTAGATCGAGAATGGTTAGGTTAGCTATTTCATTTTGGCCATCAGTTTGTGGATGATAGGCCGAAGAGAAGTTTACCCTTGTTCCTAAATTCTCAAAGAGACCCTTCCAGAAATTACTGGTCATTCTAAGATCTCTATCCGACACTATGGACATGGGCAAGCCATGGTACTTGAAAATTTGTGAAATAAAGAGGGTTGCCATTTGATGGGCTTTGATAGTCTTTTTGACAGGTATAAAATGAGCTTGTTTACTAAACCTGTCTACTATCGTCCATATTCCCGTATTCCCATAGATAGACTTAGGCAATCCAAAGATAAAATACATGGATATGCTCTCCCATGGTGAATTAGGGATTGGCAAGGGTTGAAGCAATCCAAGTTGCTTCCCTCTATCAAATTTTGTCTTTTGGCATACCACACATTTGGAAACATACTCTTGTATGCTCACTTTCATGGTAGGCCAATAGAAATATGTTTCAATTCCCTTTAAGGTAGATTGAATCCCTCTATGCCCCGCATAAGGTGGAGCATGAGATTCATACATTACTTTCTCACGTAGTGAGTTAGTAACGCATAGTCTGTTGCCATAGAGAAGATAACCATCTTGTAAAGTAAATGGTTCTTCTTTCTTCCCTAATGCAAGGGCTGAAATCACATCTCTAAAATCGGGATCAATAGCATACTCATCTATCATTGAAGATAGATCATTGTGAGTTGCTATGGAAACCGCATTCACTCTCGGCCGTCTTGAGAGTGCATCAGCTACTTGATTATGCTTGCCAGCAATGTTAGCAATATGAAAATGAAATTGCGAAAGGAAATTTTCCCACCTCATTTGTTCGTCGGAGAGCTTGGTCTGTGTCATGAAGTACTTAAGACTTTGGTGATCCGTTCACAGAATGAAAGGAGTCCCCAATAAATAGTGCTTCCATGAGTCTAAGGCATGTAGAAATGCAAGGAGTTCCTTTTCGTATATGCCTAGAGCTTGCTCAACAGGGTCGAGCCTTCGACTCTCATAGCCTATGGCGTGCCCTTCTTGGAGCAAAACAGCTCCAAGGCAATCACCACAAGCATCGCATTGGACCTCAAATGGTTTTGAGAGATCCGGTAGTGTAAGCACAGGTTGAGAGATAAGCTTTTCGAAAGCATTGTTCTCCTTAGCAGACCATGTATACCTAACGCTTTTCTTTGTTAGGTCATGTAATGGTCCCGCAATTTGTGAGAACTTTTCTATGAAGCGTCTATAGTATGCACATATACCTATGAAGCTTCTTAGTTCATGCAGATTCCTTGGTTTAGGCCATCCTTTTATTACCTCTAACTTGGATGGATCCATTTGGATGCCATCTTGAGAGATA